>NW_011889154.1:1160931-1165290 GCF_000151845.1 Pteropus vampyrus
TACAATAATAGTAGGAGACTTCAATACCCTATTCTCAGTAATGGAACAACCAGATAGAAGGAAATAGAGGACTTATACAACAAGACAAACCAACTAGCATAACAGACATGTACAGAACACTTTACCTAACAGCATACTCATTCCTCTCAAGTATGCATGGGAAATTTTCCAGAATAGACTATATGTTAGAACACAAATTAAGTCTCAATAAATTTAAAAAGAAGAAATCATATAAAATAATTTCTCCAACCAAAACAAGATAATGTTAGAAATCAATAACAGAAGTAACACTGTAAAATTCACAAATTTGTGGTAATTAAAAAACACTCTTAACCAAATGATTAAAGAGGAAATCACAAAAGAAATTAGAAAATACTTAGAAGTGAAAAACAAAAATGCAACTTACCAAACTTATGGGATATAGTGAAAGGGATGTGAAGATAGAAGTTTGTGGCTATAAATGCTTACATTAAAAAACAAGAAAGATCTCAAATCAACAACCTAACTTTACAATTAACATGAAAACAAAGAAGAAAAACTTAACCATAAACTAGAAGAAAGGAAATAATAAAGATTAGAGCAGAGATAAACAAAATAGAGAATGAAGAGACCAACAAAATTGAAAAACCTCTAGATAGACGAATTAAAAAAAAAGAGAAGATTCAAATTACTAAAGTCAGAAATTAAAATGGGGACATTAGTATTAATTCTACAGAAATAAAAATGATTATAAAAGGTACTATAAACAATTGTACACCAACAAATTGGATAATTTAGGTGAAATGGACAAATTCATACAAATGTAAAACCTACCAAGACTAAGTTGCAAAGAAATAGAAGAATCTGAATATATCTACAACTAGTAAGGAGATTGAATCAGTAATCAAATTCTCCCAACAACAAAAAAAGCCCCGGACCTGATAGCTTTCCTAGTGATCTCTACCAAACATTTACAAAACAAGTAATTTCAAATCTCCTAAACTTTTCCAAAATATTAAAGAGGCAGGAACCCTTGCTAAATCATTCTGCGGCCAGCATTATGTGAAACCATACAAGCCATTAAAAGATATTATTAAAAACTACTGTCAAATATCCCTTATAACATTAGTGAAAAAATCCTCAATGAAATACTAGCAAAAAGAATTTAGCAAACATGGAAGAATTATACACCATGACCAAGTGGGATTTATTCTTGGAATGCAGGGTGGTTCAACATATAAAAATTAATCAATGTACTATGCCATATTAATAGAATGAAGAAAAATACACATGATTGTTGCAATTGATACAGAAAGATCTTTTGAAAAATTCAACACTCTATTATGATTTTAAAAACCTCTGCAAACTAGGAATTAAATAACCTCAACATAATAAAAGCCATGCATGAAAAACCCACAACAAACATCATATGCAATGATGAAACACTGAAAGTTTTTCTTTTAAGGTGAGGAACAAGGCAACAATGCCTGCTTTTGCCACTTCTGTTCAAGATCAATCACTCTGTAGACAGAGTGATTAGGCAAGAAAAGAAATAAAAAGCATGCAGATTGGAAATTAATAAATTTATCTCTGTTTTTAGATGATATGTTCTTTTAGTCAGATTGACATAAAGATTCCATAAAAGAAAACTAGTAGAACTAATAAATTAATTCAATAAAGTAGCAGGATAGAAAGTCAACACACAAAAATCAGTTGCATTTCTAGATGCAAGCAATGAACAATTTAAAAAAGAAATTACAAAAACAATTCTATTTATAATAGCATCAAAAAGCATATAATATTTTTGAATAAAGTTAAAGAAAAAGATGAAAGACTAACACAATGAAAACTATAAAACATTGCTGAAAGAAATAAGGTATAAATAGAAACATCTCATGTTCATGCATTGGAAGGCATAATCTAAAGATGTCAATACTACCCAAAGTGATCTACAGAGTCAATGAAATTCCTATCAAAAACCCAATGATGTTTCTGCAGAAATAGAAAATCCATTCTAAAATTTATATGGAATCTCAAGAGACCCCAAATATCCAAAAGAATCTTTAAAAAGAAGAACGAAACTTGAGGACTCACACTTCCTGATTTTAGAAATTACTACGAAATTACAACAATCAAAACAATGTGGTACTGGAATGAAGACATACATAAAGTATAATGGAAAAGAACAGAAATCCCGGAAATCAACCTTCATGTATATGGTCAAATAATTTTTGATATAAGGGTGTTAAGACCAAAAAAATAGTCTTTTCAACAAATATTGCTAGGAAAACTGGATATCTATATGCAAAATAATATAGTTGGAATCTGAACTAACTATATATAAAAATTAACTCAAAGACCTAAATGTAAGACCTAACTGTAAAATCTTTAGAAAAAAATACATAGCAAGAGCTTCACAACATTGGATTTGGGAATGATTTCTTGGATATGACACTAAAGGCACAAGCAACAGGAGGAAAAATAGACAAAATGAATTACATGCCAATTAAATCATTTTTTTGCATCAAAAGACAATATAAACAGAGTAAAAAGGCAATTCCAAAAATGAGAGAAAATCTTTGCAAATCATATATATATATCCAGAATATATAGAGACCTCCTAACACTCAACAGCAACCAACCTGATTTAATAGACAAAGGACTTAACACATATTTCTCCAAAAATACACAATAGTTTGATAAGTACATGAAAAGATGTTTAACATTATAATCATTAGGAAAATGCAAATCAAAACTATGATGAGATACCACCTGACACCCATTCAAATGGTTACTATGAAAAACAGAAAAACAATACAAAATGAAACAGAAAATAACATGCTTGGGCAAGGATGTAGAGAAATTGGAACCTTTGTGCACAGTTGATAGGAACATAAAATGGCATACCCGTTGTGGAAAAGAGTATGATGGTTCTTCAAAAAATTAAAAATAAAATTACCATATGATTCACCAATTTGACTTCTGGGTATATGCCCCCAAAATTGAAATCAAGATCTCAAAAAGATATTTGTACTCCAATGTTCATTTATAGCAGTATTCGCAATAGTGAAAATGTGGCAGCAGCAGCCCAAGCATCCATTGACAGATGACTGGATAAGCAAAATGTGGCATGTAGTACAATGGAATATTATTTAGCCTTAAAAAGGGAATTCTGACACATGGTACAATATGGATGAACCGTGAGGATATTATGTTAAGTGAAATAAGCCAGCCACACACACATGCACACATACACACAAATACCTATACAAAGTACCTAGAATAGCCAAAATCATAGAGACAGTAGAATGGTGGCTGCCAGGGGCTTGGGGGATGGGGAATGAGGAGTTATTGTTTGATTGGTATAGATTTTCAGTTGCATAAGTTCAAAAGAATTAGGTAGCTGGATGGTGGAGATTGTTGCAGAACATCATGAATGTACTTAATCTCACTGAAATAGATACTTAAAATGATTAAGATGGTAATTTTATGTTACGTGCATTTTACCATTAGAAAGTAAAAAAAGCAAGTTAATTATATTTGTAAAAAGATTATATGTATATATACATTATATAGACTATACATATGAAAAAGGCATAATATAGATAGTTATTAAAATGATTTTCTTTGGTGGAATTATAAGGAATTATTTCTTTTTCTGATCAAATATTTTCTAATTTTATTTTATATGGTAAGAATATCAGATGTTTTTATTGCTACATGAGATGAGGACTGATAATGTTCACATTCATCTTTCAATAGGAGAAGGAACATTTGAAAAATCAGGAAAACTAGTCAGGTAGGTAATAAATGCATGACTTCGATGCTGGCTCTCTGTGTTAATGACAAGAATCTGAATGTAGGACAGGGTCTTTAACTATTTCTCTTGACAGCTGCACTGTACAAAGATGCACAGTCCTTCTCACCTAGTGCAGTCTCATTAACTGCTTTTAGGAATTTTTTCCTACTGGGCCTGGCCATGATCTTAATTTTGATTAGACAGTTTACTGCGGGAGGCCCAGCAACAAAATGCCATAATGCTATTGGTCATAGTGTCAGCAGATGACGATAGGGTCAGAGAACTGAAAGTAAATCCCTTCCCGAGTCTCAGTCAAGTGGTGTTGCAAAACCAACAGCAACTCAATCAGGATCTCCAAGCATCCCAAAGCCTCCTGGTAGTGGCAGAATACTGCCAATGGGACATGAACAGCACCAGCAGGTATTTCATTGATTCCAACATTGAACCAACATATGCTCTAAGATCTTGATGGCCCTCAAAACAACAGACTGCCCATAACATGCTCAAGACAATGAACCATAGCATCAGGGGTTAGCATGGTATCTGGGTACTGCCAGTGGATGAATTGGTACAGCTGGTTA
>NW_011889154.1:1166455-1167792 GCF_000151845.1 Pteropus vampyrus
TGAACCATATGACTCTCATAGCTTACATTCTGGAAAGAGTTACTAGGCCATGGTACAAGAAAGAGGGAACCCAGGTAGACTCTAGATTGAGACAGAGCACAGACTCCAGGGAGAACAAAGCAGTTAGAGATTGTAGGACAATGTGCAGAAGAGAATGCTGCCCAGAGAGAGAACCCCAGACTCTGTGCAGGGTCTTCCTGAGTATTCAGCTGAGTCCTGATGAGGGCGTGCATGTGAGGAGACTATTCAAGGTTGGAGAAAAAGCCACCAGAACGGATTAGAGATAATAATACCTACACCAGAAGTAGTGCCTCTTCCGACAATACCAAATCCATGGAAAAGTTTTGCTTCAATAGTAAGGAACAATAAGCCCAGGAATTGGCTGTGCTCTGGCTCTGCCTAGCAACTCATAAAATAAGACTCAAAAGCCGCTGTCCACAAACTATGGCCTGAGGGTCAAATCCTGCTTGAGGACTGTTTGACGTCTTGTAAGCTAAGGATGTTTTGTTTGTTTGTTTTTACATTATTCAAGACTGAATGAAAAGAAAATACAAAGAATATCCAACAGAGGTCCTATATGACCCACAATACCTAAAATATATACTATCTGGCTCTTTACAGAGATATTAGCCAACATCTACTCAAAAGGATCAATCTTCCCAAGTAACTTTACCTCACAAAGCTCAAGAATATTTATGTGACTAACTATAAAAATAAATATTCAACACTCAGCATGCTAAAATTCACAAAGTCCACCATCCAACAGAGTGTAAGTCAATCAAAAAAAAGTAGAAAAATAGTACCTATCATGTGGAAAAAAGAGTTAATAAAAACTGATCTAGAATTGATATTCTTAGACAAGGGCATTAAAAAGGTTAGAACAGCCAAGAACATTAAAGCAGTCATTATATTGTATTCTGTACACTCAACATGGAAGGAATTTTTTAAAAAGACTCCAATCGAACTTTTAGATAGAAAACTAAACTGAACATCTGAAATAAAACAAACTAAAAAGGATTAAAAGCAGATTAGACATGACAGAAGAGAATATTAGTGAACTTGAAGCTGCAGCAAGAGAAAACTTCCAAAATGAAATATAGTGAGAAATGGTGTGGTGGGGCATCACCAAGCTGTGGGACAACTTCATGCATCTAATAACATGTCCTTCGAGTCTCCAAAGGAGATGAGAAAGAATGGAACAGAAAAACATATTTAAAGGAATAATGGTGAAAACATTGCATATTTAATGAAACCGATTAAAGCACAGATCCAAGCTCAAAGAATCCCAATCACAAGAAACATGGTGAAAACTACACCAAGTCATATCTAAATCAATG
>NW_011889154.1:1169092-1182479 GCF_000151845.1 Pteropus vampyrus
TTTAATGAAACCGATTAAAGCACAGATCCAAGCTCAAAGAATCCCAATCACAAGAAACATGGTGAAAACTACACCAAGTCATATCTAAATCAATGCATGATGTATGATGTATTATTAAATTGTACACTTTCAACCTTATAATTTTATTAACTAGTGTCACTCCAATAAATTTAATTTTAAAAATGCTCAAAACCAGTAATAAAGACAACATATTAAAAGTAGTCAGAGAAAAAGACATGTTGCAAAGGAATATTGTTCTTATTGGCAACAAAGGAAACAAGAAGATCTTTAAAGTCCTGGAAGGAAAAAACTGTCAACTCAAAATTCTGTATCCGATAAAATTATTCATAAAAAATGAAAGTGAAATAAATATTTTCATCACCAGTAGATATATGCTATAAGAAATGTTAAAAAAAAAAGTTTTTCAGGCTGAAAGAAAATGATTTCAGAATGAAATATGGACCTACAGAAAGAAATGCAGAGAAGCAGAAAAAATAACTACATAGGCAGATATAATAATATATAATATTTATTTTAAAAGTTTTTAAAATATTATTGACCATTTGCACAAAAATAATAACATCATAGTGTGGGGTTATGAAACATGTGAAAGTAAAATGTATGACAATATTAGCCAGGAAGGAGGAAATAAAAATGTAAGTTGCTTATACTATACATTAAATGATGCGATATCACTTTAAGGTAGACTGCGATAAAGTAAGTATGTATATTATTAAGCCCTAAAACAATTGCTAAATTAACAAAACAAAGTCATAGTTAAAAAGCCAATGAAGAAATTAGGGTGGAATAAAAGGAAAAAGATAACAATGAACAGATATTATAAATAAAAAATAAATAGCTATATGATGTTTTTAATCCCCAATTATACCAATAATTATATTAAATGTCAATGGCCTAGCTGCTCCAATTAAAAGCAGAAATTTTAAGGCTAAGAAGAGATAAGACAATTTAAATATAAAGACACATAAAGGCTTAAAGTAAAATGATGAAAAAAGATATGCCAAAATTACTCAAAAGAAAGTTGGAGTGGCTTTCTTTAATATTGGACAAAGTAGATCTCAAAGCAAAAACATAAAAATGTATAAAACAATTTCATAATGATAGTTTAATTCATCAAGATTATATAACAATCCTCAATTGTTATAATACCTAGTAATAGCTTTAAAATACATAAAAGAAAATTGATAGCAATATAAAAAATAGATAAAAATTAACTAAAAAATAAGTCATCCAAATGACCTAAAACTATACAACTTAACAAAGAAATTATAGGACAAAACTTTGAGTTAGGCAAAGATTTTTAGATATGATGCCAAAAGCACTAGTCATTTAAAGAATATTTTCTAAACTGGATTTCACCAAGAGAAAAAAAATAAGAAAGACACTGTTAAGAAAATGAAAAGATTGCCATGGACTTAGAAAATATTTGCAAATCATGTATCTGATTAGAAAACAAACCGTATATCCAAAATACATATAGAACTCTCAAAACTCAATAAGGAAAACTAAAACAACCCAATAAATAAATGGGCAAATGATTTGAACAGATATTTCACCAAAAATAATATGTGGATTGAAAATAAGCACATGAAAAATACTCATTATTAGTCATTAGGAAAATTCAAATTAAAACCACAATGAGATGGCACTACATACTTAGTATATTAACAAGAATTAACAAGATTGACCGTACCAAGTGTTGATGAAGATGTGGAAGAATTGGAACTCTCATACACTTCTGGTGGGAATATAAAATGACATAACCATCTTAGAATTTATTTTTAAAATGTACACCTACCATATGATTCAGTCATTCTATTTATAGACATTTACCTAAGAGAAATGAAATCCATGTCCATATAAAATATAGTACATGAATATTCATAGCAATTTCATTTCTGATATCTTAAAATTTTAAGTAATCCAAATTTCCATCAAAAGATGAATTGTTGTATACAATGGCACACTACTCGGCAATAAAAAGAAAGAACTATTGATATGTGCTACAACTGGATGAATCTCAAAATATTTCTTCTGAGTGAAAGAAGACAGCCAAAAACATTCATTTTGTGATTCATTTATGTGACATTTGTATGAAATTTCAGAATAAGCAAACTAATCAAAAGTAACAGAAAACAGATCAGTGGTTGTCTGGGGACCAAGGGATATGGAGAAGTATAAAGCAGAGGTGACCATGGAGCACAAGAAAACTTTCGAGAGAGATAGACATTGATTGTGATGATGGTTTACATATGTCGAAACTTTTTAAAAATGTATACTTAAAATATGTATAATGTATTGTATGTTTATTATGTCTCGATAAAGATGTTAATAAAATGAAGGAAGCAGAAGTTTGGCTTGGAAATTGATAAATGGACAAGAAGTAGTAAGGCAACACAGAGATGTTTCCAAGCAGGCAGATAGGAAAAGTCACTGTTAAAACAAGTGCTGTTGTGGATTCAATATCTCAGGAGAGAGAATTTGGCTCAGCTGATGATGTGACATGCCAACCCTAATGGTGCCTTCATTTCCACCGTGGAAAGTGGACGAACACCTGGAATGAGTCTGTCTTAAAACTACACACAATGAAGAGAAAGATAATTCCTCAAAAGTAAACTGAAGAGGATGTATGGAAAGGAAATATTTACAGGAAAGCCAAAAACAACAATAGCAACAATAACAACAAACCTGTCACACTAGCTATATACGACTTTGAGAATTTTTGTTTTTCTGTGTTTATGGTTCTATCTCTTGTGAAGTATGAGCAGTGAAAACTTATTTAATACATCCACTTATTTTTTCATTCTAATTATTGAAATTCTCACATCTTTATTATTTAGTAATATTTTTATTTTGTATGAAACTTCTGCTATGATAGGGCATACTCTTATTACTGAGTGTGTGTGTATTCACCAAATATCTATCCCTAAAAGAGTTAATAAATCCTAAATCCCATGGCTCTCAGAACTGCGTGCTTTGCTGTTCATTATTTCTTAATAAAAATGTTTGGGTGTTTCTTCATCTTTTAAACCTAGTAGTACTCCTTATTCACTTGAATTTAATAACAATTTATTGGCACTCAGTGCATACCGGGCTTAACTTCAGCTCCATTATAACCCTACAGGTTAAAAAAGCTTGAGCTCCACATGTTGATAGCACCATATTATACTTTTTTGGTCTCCAAAACAAAGAGACATAATCCTCCTGTCTTAGAAATGTTCTCCCGTGAATTTGCCATGTTTTCTGCCAAGAGTAGAATGTAGGGCAACTGGTAAGATGCTGCACAGTGAGTACACTGAATGAGAAGCTAGTTCTCATGGGTTTACTTCTGCTTTTCTTGGTTCATTTCACAGAAAATTTACTTTTCTGTGTCTTAATTTCCCTACCTACAGAGAAAGAAGAAACTATTTCTTTGTAAACACAGGAGTACATAAAGATTCAATGACTAGGTTTAATGGGTTCAATTTCCTACCTAGATCTATTACTAAATATATTATAATTTGCAAAAAAAAAAAAAAAAGTATGTAGTTTTAAGGCTGCCAGCTATATAAATCTCCACATTAGAACCAACCAGTTTGTGGACGTTTTCACGACTACAGAAATTCTTATGCATGTGATTCGAGAAATAGTTCATGGTGCTGTGGATAAGTGGATGAAAATGACTTTAGACTGAATTTAACCAGTTATGTTTAAAAGGTGCTGGTAAAGAAAGAAATGTAAAGAATCAACTGATAATTAACTCCTTGAATTTATCTCTAAAATGTATAATCCAGCAAGTTAGATGAATCATTCTCTACTTAGTTCCTCTGCATGTTTCTGACTTACAGATATTTGACAAGATTTTTTCTTCTTCATTTGAGAAACTGTATAACCTTGTCTGAAAATCATTTCTTTTTATATAACAAACTATTTGTAGAGCTAAGAAAATTACCATAGAGGTATAACTTATAATTCTAAAATTTTCCAACTAGGTCTGCCACCTTAGTTATATGTCTTAATAACTGTTTCAGCTTCTTTATCTGAAAAGTAAGGGACAGAGCAAAGAAGATGCCACCATTCCATATTCTTATACTTATTGCAGGCATTATTAAACAAGCATAAAACTTTCCCATTGAACTCACTGCTTCAGAATCCTTATCACAGTATGTCCCTGGGTTAGACTTTACCTGACTTCATTGACTGCTTACTATGTGCCAGGAATGATTTTAAATGCTAACTTGTATTACCTAATTATGAGACAAGTATATGAGGTACGCATAATTAATATCTTTATTTTACTGATGAGAAAAAAATTCACCTAAACGACAGAACTCGAAATGAAGCTGCCTATGTTTTTCTATACTTTGCTACATTGCCTTTTAGTTTTCTAGAGTCCATTTTAACACAAATACTATGGTTAGTGCTGAAAGTATGCCACCATCATTTGACAGTGATATCCTCTGCTCTTTGGAATTTTTAAAAAATTTGCTTATAACTTTATCCCTAACATCTAGTAGACTGTTTGACATATAATGGGCACTTGGTAAATATGAATTGAAAGAATAAATGCTGACCTCTCCAAAACACTTATTACTATATTCTTTTTAAAATATGCTTGAAAATTATTTTCTTTTTATATTGTCTCAGTCTGTTACTCTGTACAATCTCTATTGATCATTTTCCAAGCAGAATCTTATTTGGTTTCCTATCTAAAGTTCTATCTCAGTTCTTCACTGGTTGAGTATTTATTCTCATTTTAACTATTTGGACCCCACAAGAGTTCAACCACAGGCAATCCTTAATTGTTAGAATGGTAATGATGCTTTGCATAAACTGATTTTTTCCATACAGGAGAAGCAGCCTAAGGAGAGTGGTCAATTACCAAATTGAGAAAGCTTTGACTGACTGAAGAACAGATGCTCTTGAGTATAATTACTGGAGACTTGCAGAGACCAAGGTAGTTATTTAACTAAAAAAGGAAACATAAAATAAACCAAAATTGGATTATTTTGAGGGGATTTCAGGGTGAGTCACTGAATAGAACTTAGTGACACAAAAAGAACAAATTGGTAAGCCAGTGTTTATAGTAAAGTATATAGAATTAGACTTAAAACAACTTAAAATGACATTTTTTTCTCATTTCTTATGTGCTAATAGAATAAACCAGTAGCTAACTTACCTGAATTATAAATAATATCATAAAAGCCACAAATAACTAGAAAAGCACAGAGGTTTAGACTATGCTGATCAATGATACTTTTTGTAAATAACTACAAGTGTATCTGGGGAGTAGCTAGTCTTATGACATATATGGCTGATAAGTTTGATTTCTGAAACCATTATATTTCTCCCAAACACCATCTCAAATCCAGCGATGAAGGCTTGGGGCAGCTCCAAATAATGGAAATAAGAGTATACTGACATCTACTGCAATGTATAAGAAAATAACTAGGATAGAAAGGGAGCAAAGATATACTCAAAAAAGCTACTGGCAGGAGCTAGAGAAGAATTAAAGGGCAGAGAGGTGCCCAAGGAGATCTCCTATCTGATGCTAACTGTACTGTAGCCATCAGCTACCACATTGAGCTCCTCTCTGGCTGGTACAACCCCTTTTGAAGCACAGGGTACTGATTGCTGTCCTTCAGAAATAATTCTACATAGCTGATAAGTAAGCATTTTATTCATATATATGTGTATATATACACACATACATATTTATATGTGTGTGTGTGTGTGTGTGTGTGTGTGTGTGTGTGTGTATGAAAGAAAGGTGACCAAAATAAGATGGAGATAGATATTATAGTAAGAAGAAAGTATTTATTTTAATTAAAAATAACCAATATTGGAAGACATAGCAAGATTGAGAAAGACGACACGGCATCAGCAGCTCATACGGTATTCCCTGCTAGGTGGAGCAGTGGTTTCTAGAAGGTCTAAAATCAAATTGTGAATTTTGCCTACACATTGTCAAGCTGTCTTGGCTGCTTTCTCCCTTCCTGGCAACCACTGACCGCACTTTGTAATAGTTCATAGAGCCTTATTCTGAGGTCTGTCCATTTGCAAAAGGCCCATAATCCAAAACTGTCTTTCTTTCTCTGATATGGACTGATTTGTACCCCCCTCCAAATTAATGTGCTGAAGACCTACTCCTCCCTGCCACCCTGCCACCCCCCCACCCACACACACAACGTGACAGTATTTGAAGATGGGGCCTTTGGAAAGTAGTTAGGTTTAGATGAAGTCAAGAAGGTGGAACACCCATGATGGGATTAGTGTCCTTATAAAAAGAGACACCAAGAAGGTTTCTCTCTCTCTGTTCATTCATCTATGGGAAAAGGCCAAGTAAAGACACAGTGAGAAGGCAGCTTCTGCAACGTAAGGAGAGAACCTTACAACCTGACCCTACTGGCTTCTTGGTCTTGGACTTGAATCTCCAGAACTATGAGAAATAAATTCCTGTTATTTAAGCTACCCAGTCTATGGTATTTTATTACATCAGCCCAAACTAAGAAATCCCATCTGCCCATGTCATCCAAAATCACATTAAAGCATAGTCAATGTGTGGTATAAAATTTGTTTCACTTATGGAGTCAAATGATCCAAAATAAATCATGTAGATTTGGCCGAGGTACTCAACTGCTCTTGATATCATCTCCAAAATGAGGGATTCAGGTGGATGATCTATAAGTGTTCTGATCTTTCCATCCAAAAGCACCATAATCTTTTCAAGAGCTGCTTATTTGTCAAATAAATACAATTAGCATAGGTCTGCAGGAGACATCATGAGAAGGGGAGTTCCCTAGTGCTCATTTTAATACTCCATGACACTTATCTCCATCATCATGATAGAAAAACAAGGGTTAGCTAATTGATCTTCTGCTTCTGCAGCTGTTGACCCCTGGTAAAGAATGTTAGAATTGATGTAAGCCAGCCCTGGACACGTACACTAATGCCAACATCAATAAATACAGCTGGCTTTGTGGCTGTCATCCTGTCCTAAGGACTAAATGACCTACAGAAATCACCATTTTACACTGTTGTGCTCTAAGTCTTGGGTTCTGCTGATGCTGGCAGTATTTCTGCATAGGAAACCAAGACTTCAAGGATATACAGTGTTGGGTCATTGGTCACTGCACCGGGTTATGCTTACTGTAACTTTTCAGGGATTTTCTTAGGAAAAGAAATCAGTTTTGCTGTCTGAAAGGCTCTATCTGGTTCCTGTCATCCCAGACCTCAAATATATCTGTAAAATCATGTTCTAGGGTATATGAAAATGACTCCAAGACATTTCAAAAAACTGGTTCACACGATTCTGGGATCTCTGCACTCTGTTATTTTATTCCTTGACTAAAATATAAATTTACTTTGTACTCAACTTTTCTTCAAGCAGTAGGTAAAGAAAGGCCATTTAAATGGCAATCCTTTTAACTTTTCTTCACCTTGTCCTTGTTCATCTAAATTGTAACAGATAAAAGCTAATATAAAAGGAACTTGAAATAAATGACAAACATGAATGACTGAGACAGATGAAGGATGCTTTTAAGAGTTATTTGGACTAAAAATAGTTTCAGTAATTCTTAGGGCTTTCTTAGGAAGCAATGAAAAACTACCTGGGTGCACTGTATTCACCATAAGAATAGGACATTTGCTTTTGAAAAAGATAGTCTTAAAGTATTAAGAATTAAAAAAATGTTCAAAATGATACCATGTAACAAAAATCAAGATGGATCCAGAAGAATGCGTCAATTTTAAATTCATAAAATCATTGTTAAACCAATATATTTCGTTATGGAAAAGACAAATTCTACTTAGGACAAAAAATATGCTCTTTTAAATATAAATTTTAGAATGAGGTTGAGGTTCTTTAGAATCAATCTTAAATATGCAGAAAAATCACGCATCATACTGACTTAAAGCAGTGTTTCTCAACTAGGGCAACTTGCTCCGCAGAGGACATCACTTTCTTATTATTTTGTTAAATGAATATTTATTGACTGTCTACTATGTATCAGGCCCTGGGATGCCACTGAGTACATAGTGATTGCTCATCCTTTTGTAATGAAATTTACTGTCAAGATGAAAAGACAGACATTCTACAAAGTTACTACAATGGAAGTTATTACTGTAAATGAGAGGACATATGTTACAGGACCTTAGCATATTTGGAAGTCAGGGAAGCTTCTCCAAGTAGGTAAAGGATGAGAATTATCCAGTTAAAGAAATCAGAGCAAGGAGATGAGGCCAGAGAAGAGATTCAAGCAAAATATCATTAGTAACTTTCTTCCCTAAAATAGTTTGTGATTCAGAAAAACATTAATCATGTATGGTAGGAGGAAATTTTTTTACTATCTTCTAATCCCTTAGTATTATTCTTCTAGGTCCTTGTACTTCCTGCTGTTGGATCTATTTCTGGAAATCATTGCTATACCATTTTTATAAGCTCCTGGATATTCACCAAGTTCTTTCTCTAGCTTCCCTTGATTTGCTAGGGAATCTAGAGGTGACTAATAATTGAACAAACTTATTATTCAACTCAGTGAGAATTGTTGACAGTGATGCTGTGCTAGATAAGGAAGCATGCTGCTGAGAATGATGGTCTGCATCACTTTTGCTTTATCAGTTGGATGGAGGGGAATTGAAGAGTAGCTGATATGTTAGCCCTCAGTATAGTATGTAGAATAGCATCGACTAATGCTGATGGCATTTTATTAGAAGGCAAAGATGAGAAAATTTGCTCATTCTCAATAACAATGTTCAGAAAGAAAAATTCTGATGAGGAAATCAATAATTAAAATATTTCATAAGCAGGTTTAGTCTTTTAGGGTAACCCTAGGTGGTGCCTTTATTTGGTGTAAAGTGCAATGATTTGACTAATTCAATAACATCTTAATACTGTTAATGCTGTGTACCTTCTCTCTAGAATGCTTCTCCACTGATAACTTTTACTCAACTTCCATAAAAATGGTTTTAGTACTTTGAATATGCTATAGAGGATTTTTAATAGGCACACAGACACACACACACACAAAACTGCAAGTAGAAAAATTTCTATTTACCCAGATGACCATCATTTAGACACAACTGATAAATTCAGAGCCTGAGGAGCTAAGTGGAACTAGATGGTACCATGCTCTAGGATGTGTGGTCTCCACAGCGAGGACTCTCTGAGGGGTGAATTTTATTAGATTCAGAAATCATTTTCACTCACAAGGTAGCAAAACAAAAAGAGTATTTTATATCCATATTTTGTGGAAATTCCAAGTGCATTGGATATTAATCCTCTAGTCAGCAAACCAGTGTGAAAGGAGACCAAAGACAGTCTCATAACCTATGTGCCAAAGGCAAGTTTAAGGAAGCCACATATTATTTAATTATCAGGATTTTAAAATAGATATGTTTGTTTTTTATGAAAGGCTGAGTTTAATGAACCCGTCTCTATTCCATATGATAACGCATTAAATGAAGAATAATTATTTTTATGTTAATACATAATACACATTTTTAAAATAAAGTTCTTACACTCTGAATACGGGGAAAAATATATTTCTTTCATATTCAGTAAAAAGGGAAAAATATTGAAGGGGTAAAAATGTATAGTTTTTTTTTTTTTTTAATCTTAGAAAAGTAGAAAATTAAGAATAATTATTTTTATGTTAATACATAATACACATTTTTAAAATAAAGTTCTTACACTCTGAATATGGGGAAAAATATATTTCTTTCATATTCAGTAAAAAGGGAAAAATATTGAAGGGGTAAAAATGTATAGTTTTTTTTTTTTAATCTTAGAAAAGTAGAACATTAAAAAGTACCCAGATTTAGACTTCTCTACAGAATGTGACTATATTAAATATTTATTGAATAACTATAACATCTTAATTATTATTCTATATAAAATTCAAAATGACCTTATGAATCAATTTATGGTTTACACAATTTTATTCTTTTGGTGGATTAGGAAACTTCAAATCATAGGGATTAAAGCATTTACGTGGGGCCACAAAGCTAATAAATGACAAAGCTATCTGAATGACTGGAGATAGATAGAAAGTACCAATTATGTATTCCTCTTATCCATTTGACATTGACTACAGGTACTAAGAAGCATAGAGGGGTTAGGCCAGCTCTCATAGACTTAACAGACATTTCCATACTAAATAAATGCCATAAAGTTCTGCAATGGAAGTAACTATGTAGCCCAGTGAAAGCACCAAAGGAATAATCATCATTTCTCTCTCTGTGAAGGGAGAGGAGAAGCAAAAGTTCAAAGAAATAAGTTCCAGCGATGAGGGGACATTCACTCAGCAGGCCTGAGCAGTGCAGCACAGGGCAGAGGGAGCAGGCAAGCAGAAGCACAGCACTAAGAAACAGGCTGGCAAAATCAAAACTGTACATAGTTCAATATGGCTGAGTGTTTATTTAAAAGGCAGAAGAGGCAGAGCTGGTATGGCATGGGGAGGTAAGAAATGGTGCATCTAGAAAATATGAGAAAATGTCATGAAAGACTTTATAGACTTTGCTAAGAATTTTAAGTTAAATTTTTTCACTATGAGAAACATGAAAAAATATAAATGTGTTTTAAATTACATTCTAAAAGATCATTATTTTTAGAAGAGATAGGGTAACAAGAAGCAAAATAGGAGGTGGAAAGAACAATTGGGAGGATATTCAATTATCCAGACTAGACATGATGATGACAGCAGTTTGTGTTGCTTTTTCATGTTTCACACACTGTTTTATACAAATCTGCAAAGTTATTATGTAAAGTGATTTAGCAATAGGTAGCTAAAGTAATAAAATTATTCCTACTGAGGAAAATAATTCGTATAATTTTTAAAAGAAAAGTAATTAGTACATTAATTGATCAGAATCCCTTTACATTAGTAAAAACAGAATAAAAGGAAAAGAAAAATTCACAAAATATATCAAGTGACCATTAAATATATACAAAGAAATTTCAGTAAAAAATAATAATTTAAAATATGAATTTAAAACATTAGGTTTTAATGTTTTAAAACCTCAAATTGTGATGAGTCTTAAATGAGTTAAGCTCGTTAAGCACTTAACACATATACATAGTATTAAGTGTTTATTTGTTAAATATATATAAAATTTTATGTATAAGCATGTTCAACACAGCATTATTTAAAAACCAACCTAAAGAGCCAATAATAAAGAAATTATATTCTGTTTAGTAATTGTAATTTTAAGTGACACCAAGAAAAAAATCCCAAAATAGACAGACCAATTGATGTATAATAGATGATAGGTATATAAATAAATAGGAAGGATAAAAGGAAGAAAGGGAGGAAGGGAGGAAAAGAAGGAGGGAAGTCACTAAGTATGTTCACATTGTTGTGCAACCATCATCACTATCCATCTCCAAAACTTTTCATCATTCCAAACTGAAACTCTGCATCCACTAAATAACAACTCCCCATTCCACCTCCTTCCAGTCCCCGGTACCCACTATTCTATTTTTTGTTTCTATGAATATGACTATTCCAGGTACCTCATGTAAGTGGAATCATACAATATCTGTCTTTTTATATCTGGCTTATTTCATCTTGCATAATGACTTTAAGTTTTATACATGTTATAGCACATATTAGAATTTCCTTCTTTTTAAAGGTTGAATGATATTCTGCTGTATTTATAGAATTCATTTTGTTTATCCATTTTCCCATCAATGGACATTTGGATTGCTTCTACTTTTCGGCTATTTTGAATAATGCTGCTATGAACATGAATGTATAATTATCTCTTCAGGCCTCTGCTTTTATTCTTTAGGACGTATACCCAGAAGTAAAATCGCAAGATCGAATGGTAATTCTAGGTTTAAGTATTTGAGGAACCACTATACCTTTTCCATAGTTGTTACACCATTTTGCATTTTCACTGGCAACACACAAGGATTCTAATTTCTCCACATTCTTGTCAGCTTGTTGTTTTGTGGGTTTTTTTGTTCTGTTTTGTTTTGTTTTAATTTTATTAAACTTATTGGAGTGGCATTAGTTAATGAAATTATATAGATTTCAAGTGTACATTTCTATAATTCATCACCTGTATATATCACATTGTGTGTTCACAACCCACAGTCAAATCTCTTTCCGTCACCATATATTTGAACTACTTTACCCTTTTCTACTTTCTCCCAACTCTTTTCTTCTGGTAACCACCATACTGTTGTCTGTCTCTATGAGTTTTTGTTTGTCTTGTTCATTTGTTGCTTTCAGTTTTTATATTCCATATATGAGTGAAATCATATGGTTCTCAATTTTTTTCACCTGACTTATTTCACTTAGTGTGATATTCACACGATCCATCCATGTAGTCTCAAATGGCATTTTATTTTTTCTTATGGTGAGTAGCATTCCATTGTATATATGTACCACATCTTCTTTGTCCAATCATCAAATAAACAAAATCAGAAATGAAAGAGTAGTTACAGTGAACACCATGGAAATACAAAGGACCATACAAAGTTAGTATGTAAGACTTTATGCCACCAAATTCAATAACCTAGAAGAAATGGACATGTTCTTAGAAACATATAACCTGCCTAGACTGAATCCTGAAGACCTATAAAATCTAAATAGACTGGTCAACAATAAGGAGATTGAAACAATCATCAAAAACTTCCCCAAAAGTAAAAGTCCATGACCACATAGCTTCACTATAGGATTCTATTATATATTTAAAGAAGATTTAATATCTATCCTCTCAAACTCATCCAGAAAAGATTGAAGAAGAGGCAATATTTCATAACTCATTTTATGAGGCCAACATTACCTTGATACCAAAACCTGGAAAGGATAACACAAAAATAAAACTACAGATAAATACCTCTAATGTGGAAATTCTAAACAGAATACTAGCAAATCAAATACAATAATATATTAAAAAGAATATATCACAATCAAGTGGGGTTCATTCCAGGGGTGCAATAATGAATGGTTCAACATACACAAATCGAGCAATGTGATACGCATTAACAAAATAAAGAATAAAAATCATATAACCATATCAATAGATGCAGAAAACATTTGACAAGATATATCATCCATTTATAATGAAAACACTCAATAAAATGGGTAAGAAGGAAAGTACCTCGACAAAATAAAGGCCATTTATTACAACTAATATACTCAATAGTGAAAACTGAAAGATTTTCTATAAAATTGGGAACAAGACAAGGATGCCTATTCTCACCACTGTTATTCAACATAGCACTGGAAGTCTTAGAGCAATCAGACAAGAGAAAGAAATAAAAGGCATCCAAATTGGAAATGAAGAAATCAAATTGTCACTCTTTACAGATGAGATGATTCTTTATACAGAAAACCTTAAAGACTATTAGAAACAATATAGTAAATTTGTAGGATAC
>NW_011889154.1:1186864-1196481 GCF_000151845.1 Pteropus vampyrus
TGTGGTACATACATACGACATTTTTTGTTTGGTTTTGTCTTTTATAATAGCCATCCTAATAGGTGTAAAATGGCACTGTTTCAGTTTTAATTTTCACTTCCCTAATAGGGTTGTTGAATATCTTTTCATGTGCTTATTGGCCATTTGTATATATTTTTGGAGTAATGTCTATAGGAATACCTCACAGATACAGTGAGCTCAGTTCCAGATCACTGCAGCAAAGCAACCTTGCAATAAGGCAAGTTGTATTGTTTTATCTGGGGAGTATCTTGCCTTGAATTAGTAAAAAATGCAACAACTGTTAAGCATAAAGCAAAGTACAATAAAATGAGGTATGCCTGCATTTAAATCCTTTGCACATTTTTAAATAGGGTTGTTTGTTATTTTATTGTTTTTTTTTTGTTGTTGATTTGTAGGAGTTCTTACATATTCTGGATATTAATATCTAATTAGATATGTAATTTGAAAATATTTTATCCCTTTTTATGGTTACCTCTTTACGGAGAGTGTCCTTTGATGCCCGAAAGTGTTTAATTTTGGTATTTGATTTATTTTTTCTTTTGTTGCCTGTTTTGGGTGTCATATGCAAAAAAAAAAATCATTGCTAAATCTGATGTTATAAAACTTTTTAACTATGTTTTCTTCTAAGAGTTGAATTTTTAATTGGCTTGCTTTTTAGAGATCTTTTATGTATTAATCCAAAAAATAAAAATCCCTGGGGAGTACAGTTTTTAATTCATACTCTAATGCTTACTTTCAGTGATGCCAAAAAGAATATACATTTATCTCAACAGTAATTAAAAATATGTATATGTTTATTTGGGAAGGGTTATATATTAGGTGGCCATAAGTTCCTGAATAGATCGATACATTGGACTTTAGTTTATTATATTTCTCACAGTTATGGGTAAATCTCTTTGCAAATAGATGCATTCCATTTGTGGCACATTAACAATATATAAACTGTATCAAGTCATTGTGGATTAGGTAGTTGTGATAAATGAGCCCCATTTGTTAAAGGAGAATATCTGAGGAGTCATTCATCACATTTATGTTGTATTCAATTAATGTAGATACAATTAAACTAAATTATAGAGATGATATTATAGACTCAAACACTTAAATGCTTATGATTCAGACTACTTAAGCTGCTAAAACAGAGGATACCTGAACTTTGGATTGAGGAGCAAAGGTAAAATTTAAAAGGCCAGTACTTTTTTTTTTTTTAAATTAAGTTTATTGGGGTAACATTGGTTAATACAATTATATAATTTTCTGTATATTCTATTGTATGTTTACTGCCCAAAGTGAAGTTTTCTTCAGACTTGCAATACTGTATATTCTATTGTGTGTTTACCATCCAAAGTAAAGTTTTCTTCAGACTTGTAATACTATTTTTTTGATATTTTATAGTTTATTTAAAAAATATTTATTAATAAAACAATCCAAATTCTGGCTTTAATGTCCTGATTTCATAACAGTAATAATGAGAAAAAGAGAAAGGAAGTAGGAGCTTGATGTCATTGCTCAGATCAAGAATACATTTTTGCTGGCTTTATTGAATATATTCTGTCTTTACTAAAATTATATCGGTGATAGGGTGCCAAAGACAATTCAAATACATTGAAATTCAGTTCTTTTCAACAAATGTTACTGGAATAACTGGATATCCACATGCAAAAGAATAAAGTCGAACCTCTACCTAACACTGTAAACAAAAATTGACTTCAAGTGGATCGAAGGAGAAAATCTTACTCTTAGGAGTAAATCTTTCTGATCTTGAGTTAGGCAAAACCTTCTAAGAAACACCAAAACCACAGTGACAAAACAACAAATTAGATTTCATCAAAATTAGAAACTTTAGTGCTTCAAAAGACACTATCAGAAAAATAAAACTACAAAATGAGAGAAATATTTGCGAATTATGCATCTGATAAGTGACTTGTATTCCAAATAAAAAGGCAAATAATCCAATTTAAAAATGGGCAAAGTGTTTGAACAGACATTCTCAAAAAAGATATGCAAATGTCTAACAAGTACATGAAAAGATATACATTGTTAGCTTCAGGGAAAGGCAAATTAAAATCACATTGAGATTTTACTTCGCCCCCACTACAATGGCTAAAATAAAGAAGTTAGAAACAAACAAGTGTTTGCAAGGTTGTGGAGAATTTAGGAACCTCACACATTGCTGGCAGGAATGTAAAATAGTGCAGCTGCCATGGAAAATACTTTAATAGCTCCTTCAATAAGTTAAAGAGTTATCATATAGCTAACCAATTCCACTTTTAGGTTTATATCCAAGATAAATGAAAACATGTCAACACAACATGCATAAATGAATGTTCACAGCAGCATTATTCATAACAGCCAAGTAGAAACAACCCAAATGGTGAATGGATAAACAAATTGTGGTACACCCATACGATGTAATATTATTCATTCGATAAAAGAAACAAATTACAAAATGGAAGATTCTTGAAAATATTATTCTTAATGACAGAAGCCATTCATGAAAGGCCACATTGTGTGATTACATTTGTATGAGTTGCTCAGAACTGGCAAATCTATAGAGACAGAAGGTATATTCATGATTGCCTAGAATTGGGGTAGGAGGGAGGTGGGGGTAATGGAGAGTGACTTTAAGGTGACAAAAATGTTCTAAAATTAGTTTGTGTTGATGGTTGCGCAACTGTAAATATATTAAAAAACAATGAATTGTACACTTTAAATGGGTGAATTATATAGTACGTGAATTATATCTCAACAAAGCTCTTAAAATTATATTGTTGCTAGAAATTTTATTTGGGAATTCCTCTGAAATTGGGAGTGGGAAGGAGAAAATTAGGCTTTGAAATTTGCAACCTAGATGGTGAATGGTTTTTATAAATAAAAACTGAATAGTTTTTATTACTTCATTGAGTTTGACTATTAATTGATGGGTTGCTCTTCTTCAAGGCTTTCAGTTATTCATGCATGCTTGGTTACTGCTATAGCCTAGGCACTGAGAATACAAACATGAAAAATAAAATGCTTGCTCTCAAGCTCACCAAATAATGGGGAGCAGGGAATTACATACAATGATAAAAATATGGAACCAACGTAATGAGAATAAAGCACAGAAGACCCGTCTATGTGTGTGCACTTGGGAGTTGAACATAAAGATGAAGGAGATTAAGAGAAACTTCCTTGAATTGGAGTTTATCAAGTGGTCAAGAGAGAACATACACAACAGTTGTAGATGATGCAGAATAGGGAAGAGTCAAAGAGTATTTCTATTCCTTAAATCTTTGTGGACTTCATGAACTGTTTGTCTCAGATTTATTAGTTAGAAAGATGAAGCCCATTTTTGGTCATACAATTGGAGATTTTTTTATCTTCTGCTTTAATTTATTGACAAAGTTTTTCTTCCATTAAATATTGTGGTAGTTGTTTTCTAGATCCATAAGCTTTATGGAGAGTACCTTTGAGGCCGAAGAGAGATCAGAGTTGGAATCTCTTCCCTATAACTTACTACATATACGCTTTTTGGGATCCTTGGCTTTCAGAAAATTGCATAAAAATGACCATAGTAACTGATATGTTCTGTAAAAATGAAAAGAGATAGAACATGTAAAGTATTTCCCATATAGAACTTCGATACATGGTAACTAGTATTGTTATGTATTTGATAACTATATTTTCTTATATTGAATAGATAAAAATGTTTTAATTTCAACAGAATATTTTAATCTCACATCTTTTTCTCCTTAGCTTGTTCAATAAATCTATTGTTTGCTGATAAATGTAATCAGGGCATAGAGAGACATGAAATCAGTTCTCCGTTACAATAAAAATGCCAGATGCACAGGGACAAAAGCCTAAGAAAATGAAAATCTAATGGGCAAGGGAATTGAGCCATGTATAATGAGAGGAAAAGGCAGACAACTTAGCAAAGGTAGAGAGCAGGCTGGACTCAGAGATAAAGCTCAGCAGTAGACAGAGTTGTCAGGCAGCATTTAGGAGCCAGGAAATTATCAGGGACTGAAATATATTAGCTGGTATTTGTTTCCTAAGGTAAAACAAGCACACCTCTTATGGACCTGCTCTCTAGAGAAGGTGGAGTATTCTCACTGCCTTTCCATACCTCTTAGTGACTGACCCTCTGTTTGATTTATATAGTTAGAAGGATTTCCATTATATGAATTAGATAGAACATATATGTGTTTCTGTGTGTACCTACATACACATACTCATATGCACTTATGTACATTTACACATATGTGACATTGCTGCTATGTGCATTGTAAATTTCTTCCAAAGTTAAATAACCTAAGTAATATTTCTTTCCATTTTTAGCTGCTTTTACTGAAAACACTTCTACATGTTTCTAAAGCATTAGTGGATGGAAAGTTGCTCGTTTCTTTCATAGTTCTTGAATGTTGGATTTTGATGAATGCTAAAATATCTACACTGAAAACTAGAGAATAGAAATGCATCAGTTCCTACACTTGACTTTTCATCAAGCTGTGAATTGCTTTTCAAAAACTACTCCATGAAGGCAGGTAAAATGATTTTTAAAAATCAAGATATGGGAAGTATAAGGCACATTATACTAGTATAAGTTTCTATCTGTCCAAAGAATGGTATTCATTTAGAGCTCCTCCTCTGTCCAGCAGCTTTTTTCTAAAATTAAATGTTCATTCAATGTTCCTCTACTGAGTAAAAGTTATGTCCTCACAGTACAATTTTTTCAAACCTACTTTTAAATTTGATTCTGAAAAGAAAATTCACTAATCACTTTGATTATTATTATTGCAATTAATAAGCATTTGGTATGTCACTTTAAAAAGAACAGACTGTAAGTCCACTGGGTAAAGAGTCCATTCAACTTAATGCTGGGGATAATTTATTCATTGTTGCTGCCCATTAAATTTAGACTAATAATTATAGCACTGGTTATGAGACATCAGGAAGAAATATGTTAAAAGTAATAAAGCAGTTTTGGGTGTATTCAATTTAAGTTGACAAGTAATCTTTTACTGTAATTCTATTTTTTGTAATATGTTCAGTAATTATTTTTGAAAAAAGTATTTTACTTGAGTTTGTTTTGTTATAATCATATATACTTTGTCTCATATATATCACTGACACTTATCTCATTAAAGGTCATGCAAAGATGGATATGTGGAATAAACAGTTAATAAAGAATGTTTCTTAAGGGGTCCAGATGTTAGACTTAGTAGGCATTATATTGGGCATTATAAATTGGGCATTATAAATATGTACAAAGCACTAAAAGAAACTATTTGAAAGAATAAAAGTAAACCATGACAACTATGTCTTACCAAATAAATAACATTAATAAAGACATAGAAATATTTTAAAAAATATATAAATTCTGAAGTTGAAAAGTAAAATAACTAAAATGTTTACTAGGTAGACTCAATAATAGATTTGAGATGGTAGAAAAAAGAATTAGCAAACTTGAGGATAGGTCCATAGTGCTTATCCAGGATGAGGGACAAAAAGGAAAATGAAAAAAGAAAACAGAACAGAGCATCAGAGAGTTGTAGGACACAAGTAGGTATACAAAAATGTTCATAATGAAAGTCCCAGAAAGAGAAGGGAGAGAGAAAGGGGCAGAAAAAGTGTTTGAATAATTGGAAAAATTTTTCAAAATGTATTAAAATTATTAATCTACACATCGAAGTGGCTGAACAAACCACCTAGATACATTATAATCAAATGGTTTAAAGTCAAAGACAGAGAAAGTTTTGAAAGCACCAAGAGAAAAAGACATTATATACCAAAAATGTAGTATTTCAGAGTGGAAAAAAGGACCTTGATAGTAACTCAGATCCACATGAAGAAGGAAAAAAATACTGGCAAAATATTTACATAGGTAAATGTAAAAGACAGTATGACATTTTAAAAATCTTTTCTTTTTCTAATTGATTAAATAACAATTGCATAAAGCAATTACAAAAAGTTTCTATATATATTGAAATTAAGTTAGCAGTAATCTAAAGTAGATTTCCTTAAATTAAGATACATATTGTAATTTCCAGAGCAGCCATTAAGAAAATAACTCAAAAGTATAATAAAAAGAAAATTAAATAATTTTGAATTGTACACTAGAAAGTTTATAGTTAACACACACACACACACACACACACACACACAAATGTAGTAATGGAGGAACAGAGGAACAAAAGACAGAACACAAAATCAGAATTGTAAATTCTATCATATCAAAAATTACATTAAGTGACAAAGAATTAAACACTAATAGAAAGGAAGAGGCTATCAGACTGGATAAAAAGATTATATTTCAACTACATGCTTTTTAAGAGAGACATACTTTAAACTGTAAGACAAAAAAATGTTTTAAGTAAAAAGATAAAAATATACATATCATGCAAACAGTAATAAAGAACACTGAGATGACTACACAAATATTGAACAAAATAGACATTAAGATCTAAAAAATATTATCAAAGACAAAGAGGGAAATTTTATAACAGAAGGGTGAATTCAGCAGGAAGAGATAACAATTATAAACATATGCACCAAGCAATAGAGTCTGAAAATAAATGAAGCAAAAACTGATAAAACTGAAAGGAGAAATATACATTCCAGCAATAATAGTTAGAGACTTCTATAGCCCACTCTAAATAATGGACAAACCAACTAAGAATATCAGTAAGGATACACAAGACTTCAACATCACTGTAAATCAATATGACCTAACAGAAAATCTAAAAACAGCAAAATACACATTATTTTCAAGAATACAAGAAAAGTTCTCCAGGATGAAGCATATACTAGAACATAAAACAAGCCTGAATACATTTTAAGAGACTAAAATCATATAAAGTATGATCTCTGGTCACAATGAAGTTTAGTTAGATTTCAACGACAGAAGGAAACTTGGAAACTCCACAAATATTTGGAAATTAAACAAAAAAATTCTAAATAATCCATAAGCCAAAGACAAAACTAGAAACTATTTCTAAATGCATAAAAATAAAAAAGCATAGATGTCAGCAGGGTGGCAGAATAAAAGACCCTAGCCTCCATGCCCCCAATGAAAAATAATTAGAGAGCTATCTACAAAGGAAAATAGCTCTGGGAGAACTCAGGAGTCCACTTAAGAAGCTGCAGCAATGTGGTGGAGCAGAATCCCAAGAATAACTGCATAAAAAAGGTATGAATAACAATTTTATTTTTGCCTGCATCATCCTACCCCCCAGGCTGGCTCAGCACCAAGAGGGAACTCTCCAGCCTGAGAGAAAAGGTTGAACAACCAGCTTCTCCACACTTTGGAGGCATTTCACAAAGGACCTGCTTCAGTTTTACCCCACCTAGACCACTGGAAAGATCAGCATAGCTGAGACAGCAAAGAACAAAGAGAAAGGGCAGGGGGTACCAGTTATCAACGTGGCAGGAGCAACAGTGATCCCCCATAGCTTGCTCTACAGAGGAACACAGCACCTTCACCACTGAGGAACCGACAGCCCTCATGCATGTCATAAACTCCCCAAAGCTTTAACCACTGAGGACCCTGCAGTGTTTGCTTTTGTGGACACTACCATTCTGCTCTGCAAAGAATCCTAGTAGATTTTACTGCTAAAGAAACCAACAGACAGCACAGCTACTACACACCCCCTATAGTTTTCACTGCTGAGCCCCTCCAAGTTTTTGCCTTTGTAGACTCCAGCTGCCTGAATCCCTCTGTCCCTCAACTAGAACTGCCTCAACCAGATCTGGATCCAGCTTGGCCATCATGAATGCAGCTAATATTGACTCCTATCACTGGACACCACCACATGTATGCCCATGGCTGGCCCCTACAGTTATGCACCTGTACACCAGCAGCTTTGACTTCAGCAGTTGTCCATGATCATGCAGTTTTCCCAGTCCCTACAGCTGACCCCAGCCATTGCCACCATGCATGTGACTTAGCTGGCCCCTGTTGCCAAACACATCTGTAGCTGGCACTTACCTGACTGCAAGTGCACCACAAATCCTGACCACCACTGCTGCCTGACTCAGTCTCTTGCTGCTGGACCAAGAGGTGTCACTGAAAACCACAATAATGCCTACAACTACCATGGACCCCTGCAGCTCTAGCTGCCAAAGATCATGCAGTTGTTGATGTTGCAGACCCCAGATTCCCAAGCCAATGAGTCACTGTGCCCCCCTGGACTCAGAGTTTTCCCATGCCACCATACTTTATATCCTGTGCCACAAGACCCAGGGCCATATTGTGCTTCCCCTTCCCATGCAGGTGAAGGTTTTTTCTTACCAAAGCTATCCCGTAAAGTCTGGGAGACTTGACTGCTTCTTCAAATGCCCAGATATCTATACGAGGCTATAATGATCACAAAGCATCAGGGAAACATGACACCACCAACGAAGCACGATAAACTTCCAGTAACCAACTCCAAAGAAATAAATAAATTATCTCACAAAAAATAATTGTTCTAAAGAAACAACAATCTACAAGAGAACACAGATAATCAACTTAACAAAATCAGAAAAATAATTAAAAAAACAAAATGAGAAGTTCAACAAAGAAAAACATAAAAAAATTCGAGCAGAATTTTTATTTTTCAATCATATCTCAATGAGGCTGGAAAAAATAAAAATTTCAAAAATGTATAGAATTCAGTTAAAGTTAAAACATTTTATAGAGAAAAAATTATAGCTTTTTACACTTACATTTATAAAGGAGAAAAATCTCAAATCAATAACCTATATATTCATCTTTAATATTTAAAAAAATAAAGGTAAACTCAATCTAAGTCAAGAAGAATAAAATGATGATTAGAATAGAAACCAATGAAATAGAAAACAAAAAAGAGAAAATCAATAAAATCAAACTTAGTTCTTTGAAAATATTAACAAATTGGCAACCATTAGCTTGATTAAGAAGAAAAAAGACAATTATCAAAATTAGGAATGAAAGAGGATCCATCGTCACTGCTTCTTCAAAAATTAAAAGAATTATAAGGGACTACTATGATTTGATGCCCATAATTTGACTACTTATGTAAAATTAGCAATTTCATAGATAAACAAAACTGACTCAGAAAGAAATAAAAATCTTAATAGAAATATAACAAGAAATTGAATTAGATATTTAAAATCTTTCCATATAGAAAAGCCCAGGCCCAGATGGCTTCACTGATGAATTCTATCAAACATTTTTAAATGAAATTATATGAATACTTGACAAATCCTTCCAGAAAATAAAGGAAAGGCATCCTAACTCCTTCTATAAGGCCAGTATCACCCCCATATCAAAGCCAAAGATAACACAAGAAAATAACATTATAGACCAGTACTAGTCAGGAATGTAAATGTTAAAGTCCACAACAAAGTATTAGCATACTGAATTCACAATATAAAAACAAATTATATACAAGTATGATTTATCCTAGTAATATAAGGTGGTTTTAATATTTTAAAATCAATATATCATATGAATAAAGAACAAAAATCAAATGATTCTCTCAATAGGTGCAACCAAAAAATATAACACCTATTTATGATAAAATCTTTCAACAAACTTTGAATAGAATCAACCTTCATCAGTTGATCGAGGGCATTTAAAAATCTTGTTATCTTCA
>NW_011889154.1:1196531-1199479 GCF_000151845.1 Pteropus vampyrus
AAACTGACTCAGAAAGAAATAAAAATCTTAATAGAAATATAACAAGAAATTGAATTAGATATTTAAAATCTTTCCATATAGAAAAGCCCAGGCCCGGATGGCTTCACTGATGAATTCTATCAAACATTTTTAAATGAAATTATATGAATACTTGACAAATCCTTCCAGAAAATAAAGGAAAGGCATCCTAACTCCTTCTATAAGGCCAGTATCACCCCCATATCAAAGCCAAAGATAACACAAGAAAATAACATTATAGACCAGTACTAGTCAGGAATGTAAATGTTAAAGTCCACAACAAAGTATTAGCATACTGAATTCACAATATAAAAACAAATTATATACAAGTATGATTTATCCTAGTAATATAAGGTGGTTTTAATATTTTAAAATCAATATATCATATGAATAAAGAACAAAAATCAAATGATTCTCTCAATAGGTGCAACCAAAAAATATAACACCTATTTATGATAAAATCTTTCAACAAACTTTGAATAGAATCAACCTTCATCAGTTGATCGAGGGCATTTAAAAATCTTGTTATCTTCATACTTAATGATGAAAGAATGAAGGCTTATATTTTAAGAATAAGAACACAGTAAGCATTCCTACATTCGCTATTTTTTAGATGTTGTATGGGAGACTTTAGTCATTGTAATCAGGCAAAAAAGAGAAATAAAAGATCTAGGTTGGAAAGGAAGAATACTGTTTTTATTCTCAAACAATATGTATATAGAAAGTCTTGAGGTGGAGGAAGGAGAAGGGAGGTAAGTGGGTCAAAAGGGGTCAAATATGTGGTGACAGAGAACACACAAGGCAATATATATACACACACACACGTGTGTGTGTGTGTGTGTGTGTGTGTGTGTGTGTGTATATGCCTTACTGTTAAATTGTACACCAGAAATTTATTGGATTTCATTAACCAATGTCACCAAAAAAATTAATTTTTTTAAAAAAAGAAAATCTTAAAGAATTCACTAAAAACTACTGCAATAAACAAGTTCATCATGGTTGCAGGACGCCAGGCCAACATTCAAAAATCAAACATTTTTTATATACTAGCAATGAAAAATCTAAATAATAAGAAAAATAGCTCATTAACAATAGCATCAAAAAGACTAAAATGCTTAATTATCAATTTAACAAAAGAAGTATAATACTTGGACATGGAAAAGTACAAACATCGACCAGAGAAATTCAAAACATCCAATTAAATGGAGAGACAGTTTATATTCATAGATTGAAAGACATTTGTTAAGATGAAAATGTCCCTAATTTTGCCTATAGATTCAATTTAATCCAGCAGACTTTTTGTAGAAATTTACAAGAAGATCCACAAATTTATATGGAATTGCAAAAGACCAAGAATAGTCAAAACTATTTTGGAAAACAATAAAGTTGTAGAACTTTCACCTCCTAAATCAAAATTTAAACTACAATTACTAAGTCAGCATGTTCTACTGGCACAAATACAGACATATGTCAATGGATCATTACTGAGATTCTATAAATAAATCCTTATATTTACCATCATTTGATCTTTGACAAAGATGCCAATTAAAATCATTGGGGAATGTACAGCCTTTTCAACAAATGGTGGTTGGATAATTGAATATCCACATGTAAAATGATGAAGATAGGCCATTATCTTACACCAAACACAAAAATTAAATCAAAATGGATTGCAGATTTCAATGTCAGAAGTAGAATAATAAGAATTTTAGAAGATAACATAGCAAAAAAATATCTAAGACTTTGGGTTAGGCAAATATTTATTTTATATGATATCAAAGGCATGATCTATAAGGCATAAAATTAATAATTTGAACATCATCAAAAATAAAAACTTTTGCCCTTCAAAAGTACCATTAAGAAAATAAAAATCAAACAAGAGACTAGGAAAAAGTATTTGCGAAACATATTTTATACAGGACTGACTGTCCAAAATATACAAAGTCTTATAATTTAATAAGACAACAAACAATAAAAGGGCAAAGTTTTTTAATAGAAATTTCAAAGAATATGAAATTAGCCATTCAAAGTATATCTATGAATGGCTAATAGACATAAAAAGATACTCAACATTATTAGACAGAAGAGAAATCAAATTAAAACCAGTTGAATGACTATAGAAAAAGATAGACAATAACATGGGCTGGTGAGGAATGGATAAAAAGAAACCTTGGGACAATGGTGGTGGAAAAGTAAAATAGTTCAGCTACTTTGGAAAGAGTTTGGAAGTTTTTTAAAAGTTAAATATAAATTCAGCATAAGAACCAGCAATAAAAACATATCCACACAACTTACGCACAAATGTTCTTATTAGCATTAATTGTAATAGCCACACACACACACACACACACACACAAATAGAAACACCATAAATTTTCAACACCTAAATTCCCAACAAACTACTGATAACACTCAGTGAAAAAAACAGTACCCTTGAAATAAGTAAAATATCTGATATGTAAAATATGCTCAATAAAGTTTTTAAATAATTGATCTAGCAGTAAATGTGCTCTATCCTCCAAACTTCTATGATGCTGAAAGGAAATTTGTTTTGGCCTTGAACAGAGTAACAGGGTGAAAATTTCCTTGAGAATTATAACTTTAAGCTTGTCCTCATATGTGTATCAGCCCAAACGTGCTTGCAATAAATAAACCTTAAGCAATGAATTAAGTTCAAAATGGTTCCTTACTAATACTTCCTGGGCACCTGACAGAAGCAAATATAAATGAGTTATCATCTTATACTCAGATCAATCTCTAAAATATTTTTAATGGCAATGAACAGCTTAGTAAAAAATCACCAAGTACACAAGGAAACAAGGCACTATTAGTGATAACCAACAGACTAAAGAAAGCAAGCTGTGAAAGTTTGAGATTTTTAATAATCAGGATATAAAATTACTATGCTTATTATATGTAAGAAAGGAAAT
>NW_011889154.1:1200024-1213481 GCF_000151845.1 Pteropus vampyrus
CCATGAGAGTCCGTGTAGAGGAAAATCAAGTTGTCTCAGCTATGGCCACCTTAGGCAAGCCTGGAGCCAGCTGATCCCCAAACATATGAGATAATTCAGTTAAGACCGTCAAAGCAGATGACTTGTCCCATTGCTACGGATCCATGAATGAGCCTAGCCAAAATAAACTAGAAGACTTACAAGCAAATCTCTGTAGACTTCGAAGCAAGAAAGCGTACATTATGAGCTTTCAAAATTGGCTACGATGGTATCCAGGCATAATAATAAAAGTGTCAGCTGATTGCTCTCAGCAGTATATGATACAGAAGTGAAATAGATGAATAGAAAACTATCCATTGTGCAAGTACAATTTAGAAATATAGGGTTTTCTATACATTGCTTGGTTGAAAAATAGATATGCTTTTCATCTCCAGTCTTCTCAGTATAATTTCTCAATGTGATATGAGGACTGAGGACTCTAAAATCAAGTCAAGAGCATGGCTCTACCACCCTTTTTAAAAAAACTCTGAAAGAATTAGAGTTTGTCTGGTAGGTCTTTTCAGATGGACGATAGGTATTCTAGGAAATTTGAGGGCATAGTTCCATTAAAGCCTACTACCAACACAGCAGTATTATGTCCAGAAGGAGACATATCTCAAAAATAATTTCGAGTATAGTACTTGGAGAATATAAGCAGACATATAGGATGTCTCCAGAATTTTTAAGTAACTTGAATTGGCAAAAGAACACCAAGTCTGGACTAAAAGGGACTGAGTGCTCAAATTGCAATAAGACTTCTGGTCTCCCATCTTGCTATGAGCAAGAGGCAAGTTAAAAAAGTTACTTAACTATCAGAATTAGTCATTCTTTAGAGATGGTCCAGAAGGATAAGGGAAAAGTATGGATGCCTCAGAAGGAAGATACAAGTAATCAGAAATCAGAATTTATACCCATTAGTAGGATATAAGATTGATTTTTTAAAGATATACTTAAATGTTCTTGAAATCACCATTTATAGGATCTAACAAAGGAGATAATTTAGATAGTAAATCTTATAGCATTTTTTAATGAATACACTTAAACACAGTAACAGACAAGTCATGATTTGGTCCATTCATTCATGTTATCATTACTGGATTAGCTAACAAGTTCACTGTGAATGTTTTCACTGAAAATATTTTTAAAAATTATCACTCTAATAGATAACTGTTTATAGTGGTAGGATACTGTCCAACATCATTTCTCTTGATCTTGAATTTAAGTCTACTACACCACAAGTTACCTTTATCACACTGCAAAGTGATATAAGAACAGAGAAAGCTCTAATTCTCTTCATTTGACTACAAAAGAGATGTTGTTCTATTGTTCGCAATACAAGGCTTTTCTATTTCCTATAAAATATGTCTATATTTTAAAAAATAGATATACATATTTTTTAGACAAAATTATATATTTCTTGATAAAATATCAGCCAGAAAATAGGATTCCTTTTTCTTAATACAATAAGCCATAAAACTTAAAGTTCATTCATTAACTGTAAAAGAAAAAGTAATCAATGACACAGAATTCACTCATCTTAAAATTTATTCTGTGCCATGATCTATAATGTAGTTCTAGTGTTAAGAATATAACTTACATGTTTTTTTATCCTCACTATAAACCCTAGTTTATAATGCTATGATACGAAATCACAATCAATAGATAAAAAAGTGAAGGCTAGTTACAAGATTTGTTTCAAAATGAAGATTATACTATAAAATCAGTTGCCAAACAACTCCATGGAGTTTGTTGCACTCTACTATTACTGAAATTCTACAAAACAATCATATTTATCTAAAGAAACCAAAAATGTGACGATACCCTAAACGATTACGACTCTGGGGACTGAATATTTTTATCTTTTGCTAAATGCCTAAATGTTTGATGGTTTGTGATAACATGGAGTGAATTTAACAAATCTGGTTATTTCTAAAAACCTACAACAGTGTAAACAACTATGTATTCATTTTTGAACAATTTCTCAAGCTAATTTTTACAATTTGAGTAACACAGATATTATCCCCTTTCATAAATGGCAATATGATCTAGAGGAAAGAGCCCTCAACTCGAGGCAAAATGATGTTTCATTAAGACTGGTACTTATAGGCTGCTTTTCAACTCTAAAACCATAACCTCAAAGAGAAGGAATATCCTACTTGCTCAACTGAGAGATTGCTATGATGATTAAACGTGATAATTTATGTAAAAGATAATCATTTGTAAGTTACTATGGAAGAGTAAAATAGAAAAAATCCAAGGCAATAAGTAAACTCTTTTTGCAGTTTAGTTGTAACAAACAATAGTTTGAATTCAGTGGGGAGAAGTGCAGCAGAGAGAGAGGGAGTTTAAGGAGAGAACAGGAGAAGAAAAGCCTAGCTCATAGCCTCTGGATATCAATTTGGAGGAAAAGGTGTTAATTGAAACACATTTTCTGTTTATAGAAAATGTCGATTAGATTGAGACTCCTTGAGGTTAATATCTAAGTGTAATCTTTTTATTTCTTATATTGACTAGTATACAGTATTTTCCATGCTGTAGGCATTCATTCTTAGTTTTCTAGAAAACGGAGCTCACGTTTTATTTGGAAAGTATAAACTTAAGGCTTTAGCAATCAATATCTTAAAAGTTTTATTTTACATAAAAAAAAATCTAATCTACATCCATGCTATCCTGAACGTGCTCAATCTCATCTGATCTTGGAAGCTAAGCAGGGTCAGGCCTGGTTAGTACGTGGATGGTAGACCACCTACGAATACCAGGTGCTGTAGGTGTAAAAAAAAAAATCTGAAGTTAAAGGAAATGAGTTTCCTACCAATAATGTACCAGATGCTTCTCATTTCCAGTATTCTGATCCGACTTTTAATTCCACCAACACACAAAGCCCAAAAAACTATAATCTCTCCCACACAATTTGGATAATAAGAGTTTACTGTTTAAATTTTCCTTATATCTCCCTAATTTCTTATAGTTTTGCCTCTTCTCTTGACCAATTTACTTCCTATACAATTGACCTCAGTGCTTCAGTTTTTGAAAACTATATCTGCTACCTAGCTCAATTCACCCAATAAATTAATGAAAGTTTTTAAGCAAGGGAGGAGTTTTGATCAGCACTAAGAAATTCATTTTTGTATAGAAAAAAAGATAATATTTTTGCCAATATTGTTGCTATGCAACCATTATAATATGACAACCAGCACTAAAATAAAACATGACTTCATAAGTGGAGGATGGTTTTCAAAGACCATGGTTAGAGATTGTTACTCAAAGCCAGCACCTTCTAGAACCTTCTAAAAGGAATAAACTGGAGAGGAAGTCAAGGTCTTTATAAGAGTTTATAGAATTTTTCTTAAAAAAGGAAGTCCAAGTGCAGACCCATGGGGTTTTTTTTTAAATTCTATAATTATCACAGGCAGTCCATCTAGAATGCACAACTAATTAAGATTAAAGCAATAATGAGCCACCTACACCAGTTATAATGCAAAAGAGACACATTACTATTTAGATTTCTTAAACATATAAACTGTAACTGAAATAGAATGCACATTTTTGATAATGATTATAAATATGATTATAAAGATAACTCTACAGTTCCTCTATGAAACAGTATAAAACCCAGTCATTTGAATATTTGCTGAACATTTTTTAAAAGAATGTATTATATTAAGAAATGTTAGAAAATCTAATAATGGAATCAAGTATTACAGAAAATATTTCTTGGTGATACTTTCTATGAGACAAAGTGATCTCTATCACTCTTAACTTTTTCCCTTTTTTTGTGGGGTGCCAAAGTGTACCCTGTAAATTCACATCTGAATGAATACCTTTTCTCCTTCCTTTAGGAAGAAAGTAATTATAGGGTTTATATTAGGGTTCTCTGGAGAATCAGAACCTATAGGATGTATATAAGCTCTCTATCTTAAATATACAGAGCTAAGAGTCATTTTGAAAATTTCTTCCAGCTTTCATTTCATATGTTGCAGCTGAACTACCACTACAATTATAATCCTTAATAAAACTCTTCACAAAAGTGTCAATGATTCATTTGGATGAAATTTTGTTAATGATTAGAGATAAAAAAAAAATTTACCTTAATTCATTAAAAAGCATAATCATTGTATTTACTGGTTTTTAGACAGAAATCCTCAGTATCAGTAACACCAAAATATGCTCTTTAGAAACAAAATTCTAGATTTAAGAAAAGTGAGCCAAGCTAAATATAACTACATTTTCAATTTCCACCCAATACACCTATAAAGCTGATTATAAATTTTATGATTTTGTTTCTAACTATGGTACAGTAATAAATAAATAATAGTCATAACACAGAACACTAAGAATGAACATTTGCCAAATAGCTAGAATATGCAAAAATTCTCACTAACTTTATGGAGCTAAATTATTGCTATTGGTTTAATGTATGATTATCCATCATTAATCTAGAAAATCAATTTAAAAACTTTTAGAACTATAACTAGTTTAGTAAGTTGTCATATATAATGCAGTCATTACTAGATTTATCCTATATCGACAAACAATTCTAAGATAAAACAAAAATATTTTTCATCCACAGAAGAAAAAAAATAATACATGAAATATCTAGAATTAGCAAGAAAAATTTACAATTCTTATGAAAAAAACTGTAGACCTTAATTGGAAGATGCAAAGGGTGATCAAATATGTTAAGATATACATTTTTCCCCAGAAGGATTAAATATTATTTAAAATCAGTACTTCTTAAATTAATATAATGGTTTAATTCAATCATGATATTATTTTTGTGGACTTGAAAAAATTATTTTAAAGTTTATTTGGAAAAACAAGTATAACAATAGTTTAAAAATTCTGAAACGAGAATGATATGATAGTAAGTTACCCACAAAAAAGTAAAACATAAAATTAACACAAATAATATGGAATTTCTGCAAAACATGGCACAAAAGTAAAACTGGATAGATATCTTGAAACATAGCATAACTCAGTAATAGGACACAAGTTAAAAAGGACCCCATCACAAAACATTGGGGCTAGATTATTAAAAAAGAGTTAGGGGAAAATAATGATTAAATTTAAGCTTTATACTTTAACAAAGAGTTAAATATAAAGAAAAAATGGAAAAAAACATATATACTTTACTCATCTTTGGATGGGCAAAGAGTTCTTAAGCACATTAGAAATGAAAGAAAACACAAAAGAAACTACAGTAAATGTCTAAGTAAAAATTTAAATGTTATGTTTACTGATTAAAGGCTGTCTTCACCTACCTTTCTTGGTTATCCTGTGTCTGACATTAGAAAGCCAGGCTGAAACAACTTACCACATTTCCAGCTTTTCATGGTCGGTCCGGTCCTTCTGACATTTTGACTCTGAGCCTTGCTTGTCAGACTTGTTTCTTGAGCTCCAGTAGGTCCCAAGGCTGTGTTTCTCTCTACTTCTGTAGTTACCTTCACCAATGCAAGAACCTAGGCATGCCCTTGAGTTAGTGGTAGAGTCCAGGTTTGTTCAATAATGCCTAGCTATAAATTGCGATACTAACTCGATTTAGGTGTTACTGATTTGACACAACAAACTACCTTGCATCTTGTTAGTTGATGTACTGCAACAGTCCTGAGGGATCCACAGGGGAACTTTCCCTTTTTGTCTCCTGACATTTGGTTTCGAACTAGAATTATGAATCTCACCATTTTAAATGTTGCTTTATATTCCTCTCAAACACTTCCAACAGCCTTTAGAGCTTTTACCTCTCAATCACCAAAGCAGGCAACTCCTGCAGCAATTTAGGGGCCTGTTCTAAGCATACTCTCCATCTTGCTCAAAGCAGGCCACTCCTGCAGCAATTTAGGGGCCTGTTCTAAGCATACTCTCCATCTTTATCCCTCACCGCAGAGACACGACAATCCATTCATTATCCTCCACCTGCAGTTCAAAAGACTTTGTAATCACCTGACCCACATTGTCAACTCAGAATCCAGAAAGTTAACTGCAGCTGGGGGGTAGGGGAATAACTCTGAAGTGAAAGCAGGTTTACCACTTACTTGTTGATAATTTAAGTTGAGGCGCAAATAAATACTGCCTCTAAGGTCTAAACAAATAAATGGCAATTCTACAAATATAAACCAAGAATTTGGCTCATGATCTTTTAACCATAAGATAAATCTATGGCTCTTTTATAGTGTAGGGGAAAGGGTATCAATTCCTCTATTTCTCTTTCCACTTGAACTTCTGAGTTTATCCCTCGCTGCTATTGCCACATACCATGATGTTACTCTGGTCTCTGTGGAGCAGGGGACCATGGCTTTCTTATGTCAATTACAGATATGGCCACTGCTCTTCCCTGTTACACAGCTCAGCCTAAAGAAATTTCAAAAAGCTTGTAACTCAAAAATTTCATCCCAATACAGACTGTATAAAATCACATGCCATATTCTTAGACCCTCCAAGCAACTTCACGTGCATATTTCTAGGCCAGTGGAATGTGCTGTGTGTGAGCCCCTTCCCTTTTTCCAGTCTCTCCTTCCCCCTGTATGCCTCTGCACCTATTTATACAGCAATTTATACACGAAGGCAAAAACTGTCATGTTCACCTGTGTATCTGTTGAATAGACTATGACACTTAGTAGACATTCAGAAAATATTAATTGAATGTATTCATTATAATAACTCCATTTGCAAAAAGCTTCTCTGCCATCAATTATAGACATCTGGACTGGAGATTCTCTAGTTAGCATGTATAACGAGGGAAGGGTTAACATTGATTTGGGAAGGAAATGGTATTAAAAGGACAGAGAGATGACTGCAGAGAAAAACTATTTTGAGACACAATTTGAATGACTCTTAGAGGAGAAAGGTTGAAAGTAGAAATGGATTGGTTTGATTCAATTAATTTTCAGAATGGTGAGGTCATCTATTTTTACCTCCATTGTCCTAAGAGTAAAATTTGTCTACTCCTCAGAATATGTGAGTCTTTTGGCTTCTAACAGTCTTTGCCCTTATTTGCTCTATCAAAATCTTCATATAACTTTCTTCATTTATATATAATGCACGGAACCTTTTAGAAAGGCTTCCTTCCTAAGATTACAGTAATTTTAAAATGCTTTTCTTTTATTTAAAAGGACGACAGCATCCTGAACTTTATTTTGATTGAGTCCATAGGTGTTACAGTTTAATTTGGATTTTCATGATATATATTTCCTATGCTTTGTCCCTTTATCTGTGGGCATGACTGTAGAATTAGACCATAGTACTTTAAAGTAAACAATTTCTCCTTTTGTTTATTAAACTAAAATTTTACTAACTTTTGGGTTCTTTATTTTCTTTGAAATAGATTCCTAAAATTTAAAATTTTACAACCAATCACAATTTTAAATTATCATGTTTTCGTGGTAGATAAAGAGATTATCCAGGAAATCTTTTATTAAAGTAATAAAAACAATATTAACTTAGAATTTACAGAATGACTTTCATGAAAATTACTCTTAGCAATAATTATAATATTTTGGTCATATCCACTATAATGTAATTTAAATATTTGCTTTTGTAAATTGATTTTGGCTTATGTTCACTGCCATGATTTATTCATTTTTGATGTCAGTGTCTACCTATATTTAAAAAAAAATCTCAAGAATATAACCTATAATCTAGGTCATATTCTCAAAGAACTTATTTACTTCCTCTCAAACTCCTAAAAAATATTTCTTCAAAACATACTTTTAGTATAACAAAACTAGATTTTTATTTTGCGTTAAGTAACATTAAAATATTAGTACAAAAAGTCAAAAAGTGATACTGATGACTTGTGGGTGGGGAAAAGTAAGATAAAATGCATACATAAATATCCACAGGTCCTTTTCAATGAAATCTGACAACCTATAATATTTTTCAATAAGACTGTAATTTTAATACCATTAGATTTTCTCGATTCATTTTTTCTTTCTAGAAGAAGGTAATATCTGAAAAGAGGCTTTTAAAAATACTATGTTGTTAATTGCATGGTATAGGATGGTTACTTGTGACAGTATCCTGATGAATTTTTCAACAACAAAATACATATTTTGAAAATTGAAAAAACTTGCAAAAATGGTAATAGAAAATGCAAAACATGTTTAGGAGTTTTAAAGATTAATTAGATATAGATGGAAGCTTTGAGATTGACTTTCTTAACACATAGCTTCAAATAATAAAAACATGGCATATTGTATTGGCTAGGATTTTTAAAGCTGAACTATAATTGACCATTTGAAAAGTGCACTGAAGCCTGAGAATAGTTATTGGACTTGTCGACTTCATGGACATGATATATTCAAAGTCTGCAATTGATTTCAGGGAATTTTTGTATGCTGTTTTGGAAAACTCAGGTATTTCACATTCCTGGTGTGATGTAAGTGGCTTGGAAATAGGCTGAAAGGATAAAGATGATATAATTCAATAATCTTACCCCGAGTGTGCTTTCTTTTGAGAAGCCTCCATTATATTTCTTCTGCGAAATTCTGTAATTTCTGGAAGCAATGTTCTAGAATATATTCCTAACCAAATACTTTCAATACTTTATAAAATTTAAATTGAGATAGTAAAAAAAAAAAAAATCTAAACAACAACAACAACAACAACAACAAACGGTATTTTTGACAAATCTAATTGCTGATTTTTTAGGTGGGAAAGAGTATGTAAAACATGTCTTCTGGTCTATTATCTTACTTTTATTATTCTGTAAGAAATGACTTTATGTCTTTTAAAAGTAGGAAAACTGTAATTTAAAAAGGCTGGTGTTAGATAAATGTTAATCTCTCTGAACCTCAGTTATCTCACTGATAAATGGGGGCATATACTATCCCTACCTTATTTCTCAGGTCATTAAAAAGCTTATATGAGCTCCCCTATAAATGGTGTGCAGAGGATGATGTCAGTAACATTGAAAGTAAGGGAGGTAGGAGGAGAGAACCCAGAATATAATATCATTGAGTTCAAGCTAAAAAAAATAACAGGTCTCTCAAATCTATAGACTCTTAGCACTAATCTCAGACTGGTTGCCAGTTAGAGAAAAATAAGTGTAGAATATATAGAGACCTAGCATAGAGATCCAGCTGTCCCTTGTAGGTAAATGTGAACCCTATACAATTTTCACAATGACAATGTATATGATTTCTATTGTGTGTTTTTGTTTGCTTATTTGCTTTTTCTAGATATTTTACAATGGATAGAATTTGATTTTATACTGAAGAAAAAAACTTATTTATGTAAAAAATATAATGGAAAGAGCAACTCTTATATAAGAGGGTTGTTATAAGAATTAAATGAAATGCTATAATAAAACACCATGGAAATGTGACTTTATTTTTTATTAGAATGGTGAATATTAGCCAAACTTCCTTGTTGGCGAGGTAAGCAAGCGGATCTTTAAAGATGAAGTTATTTAAGTGATTCTCTTCTTCATATTGTTTCCAATGTATCACACTATTAGGAACATTGTAGACATAGAACTTGGAGAATCAGATCTGAAAAAGTAACTTTTGTGAGCAACAAGGAAGGGAGTGCAGCAGGTTGGCTCAAATGAGCTGAGCCCTGTTCACTCCTCTTGAATTAACTAATTAGGGTGTACCTAGCAGCTAATGGCAACAGGAAGTCTAGAGAGAGGAAGAAAACAAAAACAAAAACAAAAACCCACCTCTGCTGATTTGGAACAGAAGCAAGTTTGGAAGCTAAACACGAAAATAAGAAAAATGAGAGAAATAAGAGAAAGGAAGTGGAAAAGAAGGAAAAGGAAGGGAGAAAGACAAAAATTAGGCTCCTCTTGCTGGTGTCTGTTATCTAACAGGTATTTATGTAGTATAGTACAGAGAAGAGAGATTTGGAAGTGGGAGCTGAATTTGAATCCTGACTCCACCCAATATAAGATACTTAAAACCATTGTATAACAGTGTCATTTTCTCTATTAATCATTTTTGCTTTTACCAGATATAAATTGCATACCAATTATGTGCCAAGTGTTATACTCATTATTTGATTTATTCCTGCCCATCCCCCACTCCCGCCTCCGATTCTCCAAAGCCTCTCTCTATATCACTAATTTATAGAAGAGGACCCTCAAACTTAGCAAGTTTAAGAAATTTACCCAGGGTCACAAAGTAAGCAGTGGGGTTGGGATTGAAATCCTGGTCAGCCATCCTCCAAAGCTCATGATTTTCACCATATTATGTTGTTTGTCTTGTTTCAGAGCAACAATAACAAAAATAATTAAGTGCTGTTCAGCTATCAGTTCTACAAATATTCAACTCTATGAAATATGAATTGTCACTGAAGTATAGAAAGCTATATGATTACTGTATTTCAAGTGTCTAACACTTAAATACTCAATATTTACTGACTGATTTTTATTGCTCCCGCCCTTTCTTCTTCCCTTTCTTTCTTTCTTCCTTTCTTTCCTTTCTTTTTTTCTGTTCCTTTTTGTGCATTGCTTAATAACTTTTCCATCTAATATTTCTTTTTTTTTACTGTATGTGTATCTTTTTAAGTATGACATGAATATTTTTGAGACAAGTTCATTTGCTCATAGTGAGCAATTGTAATACCTTATCATCGGGTCTATTTTTATTTTGTATTTTTTCTTTCTATTTTTATGCTTATTTATATTTTTCTGTTGTTTGTTCTATATTGATTTGGCTGTTGATATTTCCTCAATTTTAAAAATAGATGTTTTAAATAATTTTTACTGAATTACTTTATTTTTTCAAAACCATTTTCAGAATTATATTCTTTAATTATTAAGGACAGAATTGAGCAGGTTTTTACTACCCTGTTTCCTACCTGTTTAACTACCACCGCCTTTTATAAGTCTTCTATTTGACTTTTCATCAGGATGTAAAATAGTAGGCCACTTGATTACTAAAACTGATACAGATACAAGGAGGACATTTGAGGTTATTTTTTTTAAAGCCTATGTCATAAGAAGAGTAAAATCGAATTTTCTATTTACAATGCAGGAGCCAGAGTAATTCTTTCAAACATATGTCAGAACATGTAATTTTTTTTCTCAGGATCTTCCAATGGTCTTAATTCACTCAGAGTAAAGCTCTAAGTCCTCGGTAGAGGCCACAAAGCACTACACAATCTGTTTCACATTACTTACATGACCTCATCTTCTATTCCTTCTATTACCCATCAGCCAATTCATTCTAGCCACACTGGCCTTCAACACATTAGCCAAGCTCACACCTTTGGGTTTTCTTGTGAGCTCTTTCTTTTCATCTGAACCCATTCTTCAGCCAGATATGCACATGTCTAACTCCCTCACCTTCTTCAAATCTTGGTCAAGTGTCATTTTATGACAAACTTTATTAAAATTCCAGGCCCCGGAACTCCCAAGCACCCTTACCTTGCTTATTTTTTTTTTTTCACGGCATCAACATGCATATTTCTAGTATACTGTATAATTTATCATTTTTGTTGTTTATTCATTCCCTTCACTAGAATATATGCTCGATGGAAGCAGAGGTTTTGTTTGGTTTTCTGCTGTTTCCTAAGATACTCCTTTACTAACAGAACTTTAGACTCTCTGCTAGAAATAAAAAAGGACTACAAGAAGACATTAGTGTTGATTTCAGAAGAATTGAAGTGATGGCTCTAGGTTATACTGTGCCCTCACATATAGTTCATTATGATTAATACCAGTTCCAGTAAAGTTAGCACATAGGTTTGCTTTTGAACAGGTTACTATAAAATTAAAATAGTAGAGCACAGGAAGTATTGTCTTACCACATACTAGATCATCTTCAATTAGGATGAAAGAATTGAAGTTCACAAAACGGTCAAAAACCTACTACAAACGTAGCCCCCAAAATCGTTCCTGGTTAAGATCCAGACATAAAAGCATTTTTGTATGGAGAAAGAAACACTATAGAGCATAAAAAAATTGTCATTTCTAAAATCACAAATGAATTACAATACTAATCACAGTGTTATTGAGTACAGCAAGGACATCTTGAAAGTTCAGAATAAAAGGGATAATGATAAATGAAATTAAAACATCAGTAGTGTGTATTTAATTCTTACTATTTGCAAAGAATTATATTAAGCATTTTATCATATATCAACTTAAAAATTCTTAAAATAGTCCTGTGTAATTAGTTGGTGCTATTATCATATAATCATTATCTAGATGAGGAAACTCAGGCTTACAGAGGTTATATAACTTTCCCAAGATTATGCAGCTACTAAGTGTAGCTGTGGATAGAGTCTTAAGTTTAGTTTTTTAGGTTTTTACTTCTACTGTAATACTTCATGTGATCAAATAGATGAAGAAAAATCTACTAGAGGTTTATGAGAAAAGACAGCAAGCTAAATCTGCAGGAAAGAGAAATAAGACATTTCTTATTCAACACCTGAAGGGATTGAGAGGAAAGGAGAGAAAAAAATGAAGCATTTAAGGCTAAATCCAATTCAGCTAGAATTCATCAAGGAGAATAGATAGTTATTATACAAGAAAAGCATACAAAAAAGTAACTTTAGAAGAGTTAGTTTTTCCTAAAGTTTACAGAGGAATAAAAAGCAAATAGAGTGAAAAAGAAATTGAGAGAATTTATAATAGAACAGAATCTCTAACCACAGAGGAAGGGAATCTGAATGAGAAAACCAGTTTTAAAAAAGAGAATAGGAAGTTGGAGCATGCCATAAAAATAAATAAATATGTTGTGAAAGATATATTAAATAGGAATCTATGTTGTAAACAATGTAAATATGCAAGCATATCTTTAAAGATAAAGAATGTTTATTTTCAAACAATATAAAAATGTGGATAAATGCACTAATCTGAACTTTTACACAAGTCAACAGAGGAAAAGTTCCCTGTGGAAGCATGTATTTTTACATTTACCACTCCAAAAATTGGGCATTTAAGGGATAAAAATGCTCAGAATGTCTGGCAATGCATTGTGAATTAGAGAGCAACATTAGTAACACCAATTTTAATAAATTAAACAAATAGAGTCTCAAAAGTATTCTTATTTAAACTGCAGCCTAAAAATCCATAAGAAAAGAAAAAGATAAAAGAAAATAAGCTAGTAAAACAGATAAAATTTAGTTACGAGAAATAATAAAGTTGTGAAACTATTCAAAAGCAGAATTACTTTCTCAGAAGAAAATTTGGCATCGACATAGTAAAGGTGAGAAAATTCTTATAAGATTAAATATTGCATTAGAAATAATGAAAACTCTACTTCCTTTAAAGATTTCAGAATATGTCAAGATAATTATATAAAGGAAGAGGTAATACCAATGACAATGAAAAATGAAACCAATATTTCTAGTCAGATGCTTTTAATATAGATAACTTATGGAAAGAAGACAAAGATTTTCAGCTGGAGTTGGATGAAAATCAATGACCAAGGGAGTTAATTCTGTCTAGATAAAGAACAGATGCTGTAAGAAAAGATAAACAATAAGGAGAGAAA
>NW_011889154.1:1214846-1224523 GCF_000151845.1 Pteropus vampyrus
AGAGAAAAGGAGAAAAGACAGATATAGAGAGATCTATAGATAGGAAGATTTAAAAAAACAGGCATGAAACAATGCATAGAGTGTTTCATTAACAAAAGATATAATTAAATCCTGTACTTGAATTGGAATTAGAGTTCCAATAAGAGAAAAGAGAAAAGAAGAGGAAGAAATAACCACATATAAAACATTTGGCTTTAATCATGAGGAAGGCTACTTCATTTTCTGTGATTTGACAAAAGTAGACAAAAATAGATATAAATGTAGATACATTTTTATGTGCAAGGTGAGAGAAAGGAGGTTGAGTCATTCACAGTTTATGTTCTCTATTTCCTTAACTAAGTGGAAATTCAGATAACTTTAAAGTGAGAAGAGTGATGGTTTGTTCAAATGGATGCTAAGGATTTGGATCAGTTGGTTATAGGAAAAATAGAATCAAGAATAGTTATATTTTTAAGTTTCTTTTCTTTGATAGTATATACAGTAATGAGTTATATCTTTTCTGAGTCCATATAATAATAGATAAGGAAGAGTTGTTTTTTTTTTATTGGGGTAACACTGGTTAATAATATTGTATAAATTGTTTATAGTAGAATGCTAAGAGTTGATGGGTCATTGTGGAGGGAATGCTGGAGGTGGAAAACCATCACTTTCCAACTATCATGGTAAAGACTAGATCAGGTCGAGACCATCAGTGGAAGCTAAATCTAGGGAGAACTTGTGATGGGGAGCCAGATATTTGCATTTGCGTGATCAAAAAGTTTCTCTCCATAGATCACTTATAACCTGTAAGGGAGAAAAAAAGTGTAATTATACAGTGGAGAAATCAGGCCATACTTTGACCAATTTATGGCAGCACTGAGAAACAGATAAATATCATCCACCTCTAGATGTGATATCCTGAGGAAAAAACATTATCTATTTATTAATATGAATGAAACATCTAAATTGTTTGTTGTTTTTAAAAACTAGATTACATTTCAATGACCGAAAAAGAATTCTCTAACAAATTTCATAGCACTCGCAATATATTTATGGGCATTAATCAGATGGGAATTTTTTCTTCTTATAATAATTGTAAGGTTGACATATCTTTTATGAACATAAAAACAAAGCATAATAACATAGCCTCTAGAGACATAGAAAAGGAGAAGCCACTTTATTAATTTGTTAATAGAAGTATATCAGCATATGGGCATCTTACTGTCATCTTACACCTTTGCTTAAACTTTTTTTGCCAGCATCCTTCATCTTGTATTCTTGTGATATTAAGGGCACCAAATGAAAGAAGAGTTCAGGGCTAACAAGTCACTTTTGGAGAAACACTGATAATAATTTTTAAATTTAATTTTCCTCCCAAAAAAGATGGATGAAAAACAAAATCAAATGATTTATAGTGTTCTTTTAGTGATTAAGATACCTGGCTTTTCTTCAAAATCCTTTTGTTTTCAAGGGACCATTTACCTTAATGTTATACACATGAAATATTTTAAAAATTTTATTCGTAGTGTTACAGCAGAAATGCATTTTGGGAAGATTTTTATCTCACCAGTCAAGCATACAGATAGATTTTTTATTATTTTAAAGTGTCAGTTCTATCTGGTCCTGCTTCTCAGCAGCATTTTGCTACCTGCCAATACTGGCATTGCCCACCCTACATCTGATTCCTCTATTTAATCTCTGAAGTATTAGGATTTGTGAAACCATAAAAGCCTCAAATGTAACCTTTCAAATAATATCCTTTATTTATTAAATATTCTAAGTTGTAAACAATGACACAAATAGATGATTAAAAATTCAGTTGAAGAAATTTAACCCCTAGAAAGCACAGACAGATATGTTAACTTATATTGTAAGTAGCTTCCTCCATACTGAATGTGAAGTTCATCATAGCCAAGATCTCTTGATTAAAGGAGAAATATAGTCTCAAAATGGAACTTGGAAAAAGATATTATCACTCCAAATCATTTTGCCCACATTGTAATAATCCCAGGAGACCACAGGGAAGAGATGTGGTAGTATAGCCAATTTAGGAATATACCAGGTACTTGTTGGAATTCCATCTCAAGTTTTGTATGTACTAGTTGAACAACAACTAGAGGAGATGAGAAGGAGAAGAAGACAAGAGATTTTATTTTGAACTTTGACTTCTGTAGAATTTCAGATGAGTTACATATAGTAGAAAGAGATAACTCACCCTCTGTTGATCAAGTTTAGAGAATTTTATAAAGAGGAAGCTACCTAGTGCAGGAGCTAATACAGCATTTGTCAATATGGCTTTGTCTTAATGGGACAAATTCAGGAACATTCTTATTACAAGTAAGGCCCTGACAGAATGAGGAAGTCACCAAACTCTTGTTACGCAGCAGAACTTTTACGCCTGGGGTTTACATTTCCATCTCAAAACACTGAATACTCCCAATATTTTTTTTTTGAGGGAATGTTAATGTATGTAAGACTCTACTGGTTCTTGAGTCAATTTAATCATCAGCAAAATTACATGAACTCTCAGTGTTTCTGGTTCATTTTCAGAGTCCCAGTAATCCATTTCCTCACAATGCACTCCCTGATTTCTTGAGGGATTTGATCCTGAGCTTGGTCTAAAGACAAAGATCATTAAACCATTTCCCTTCTAGCTGAGTGTTGCTGGAGCTCATACAAAAAGACCAGAGTCCAAACATTCTAAGGCAATTACTTAATTGTTCATTATTACTGCTTAAAACGTTTACGCATTTAAACTGCTGAGCAGACTTAGCTCTCTTTGACCTCTGACTACATAAAATGTCAGTTCTAACAAATACCAAGCCTCACTTATTTATAAAGTAGTGAAAAGTTAATTTTTAAAAAGCCTTCAACAACTCTCCTCTTGAAGTTCTTTATGTGCTTTAAATAGCTGGTTAACATCCACTAATTTGAAACACCACTGACAATTTTCTGAGGAAAATCTACCTCCTTTTAAAGCAGCATTTATAATTAATTTTTAAACAAAATAAATTATTGTAGTACTACTCTTATTAAAAAGTCAAAACTATCATTATGATATTCCTTAGTAAGATTTCATTTTTCCTATGTGCCAAGCACAGTACTGACAAACCTTGTCTATACAGATTGAAAAACAAATGACACTCTAAGATGATTCTCTACAAAAGTGATTCTTAAAATTATTTGATAATCAGAATATTTTAAGAAGTGAATAACATTTATGAATCCTCAATTTTTAAAAAGTTGATCTATCTTAAATAACTTATAAAGACATTTAAAGGCCAGTATGTCCTGAGTTTATGTGAAACCCCAGCTAATGGTCCTGTTCTAGGGTAGTTTTTAATAACTTGGGTTAAGAGTCAAGGACATGGCTTTTAACCCATGTATCTAATTTACTGGTAATGTAACTGAACCATTTATCTCCTCTCTCTACGCCTCAGTTTCCTCATCCATATAACATAATGTAAATTTTTTTTATAGAAACTATGAAAAATATTCTTTCAACAAATATTGGCTATATAACTAATATATGGTTGTCATTGATTTCAATTGTGGGGCAATGCAAGAGTGAACAAGACAAATAGTCTTCATTGAACTTATAGTCTAGTAGGGAAGATAAGCAATAAATAACAATAAAAAGTTAATTCCATTTTGGTAGATACTACAGCTGTGACACACGAAGAAAGTACTGCAGAGATCTTAAGGGTGAGCCAGTGCCATTTTTATTATCAAGGTAAAAGAATCTAGGAAAAAGATATTGTGGACAGATGAAAAGCCAGGGGCAAAACCCTTGAGAATTAAACCTCCAAGGAACTGAAAAAGGTCTATGTAGTCGTGATCTAGAAAGAAAATGTGTGACAGAAGCTGTAGAGGAATGAAGGCCAAGATCATATAAGCTACTGTCTATCTTGAGGGCTTGGGACTTTAAGAGCAATGGAAAGTAATTAAAAGGTGTTAGGTATGTCAGTGACAAGACAAGATTGTTTTTTAAAAGTAAGTCTAAATAGACAATCTAAAGCAGAAAGCACTAAGCCTATTTGGGTTCGTTGATGAACTCTACGAAATATTTAAATCAGAAATTATACAAAATCTCTACAATCTCTGCCAGAAGCAGCAGAGAAAATACTTCCTAACTCAATCTATAAGACCAGCATTGCCCTAATACCAAAACTAGACAAATACATCACAAAAAAAGGAAACTACAGACCAATATCACTCATGAACATAAATGCAAAATCCTCAATAAAATTTTAGCAAATCAAATTTAATAATATATGAAAATAATTATATACCACAACTAAATGAGATTTATCACAAATATGCCAGGCTATTTTAACATTTGAAAATCAGTCTGTCAACTCAATAGGCTAAAGAAGAAAAATTTTATGATCATATCAAAAGATACAGAAAAATCATTTGACAAAGTCCAAAGGTCATTCATGATAAAAACTCTCAGCAAAGTATAAGTAAAAGATAACTTCCTCAACGTGGTAAAGAATATCTACAAAAAAAAAAAAAAAACCTCAAAAAACAAACAAACAAAAAACTAGCTAACATCATACTTAATGGGGAGAATAGGGAATATCAGGACAAGGCAAACATGTTCTCTCCCACAACTCTTTTTCAGCAAATTGTACTTTAAGTCTTACCTAATACAAATTACAGAAATTAGAAATAAGACATAAAACTGTTTTTCCCTCCACAAATGACATGATTTTCTATGTAGAAAATCTGAAAGAATCAACCAAAAAAATCCTGGAACTAATAGGTAATTGTAGCAAGGTTGCACAACATAAGGTTAATATATAAAAGTCAATCACTTTCCTACAACTAGCAATAAAAAAGAGGAATTTGAAGTTAAAAACACAATACCATTTATATTAGCACCCTCCAAGTTGAAATACTTAGGTCTGGATCTAAAATATATATATATGGACAAGATCTATATGAGGAAAACTACAAAGTTCTGATAAAGAAATCAAAAAATTAAATAATTTGGAAGATATATTATATTCATGGATAAGAAGAATCAATATTATCAAGATGTTAATTTTTCCCAATTTGATCTATAGATTCAATGCAATTTAAATCAAAATCTCAGTAAGTTATTTTGTGGATATTGACAAACTGATTCTAAAGTTTGTAGGGAGAGGTAAAAGACCCAGAATAGCCAACACAATATTGAAGAAGAACAAAGTTGGAGGACTACTTAACTTCAAGACTTATTATAAAGCTACAAGAATCAAGACAGTGTGAAATTGGCAAATGAACAGATAAATAGATCAATGGAATGCATTAGAGAGCCCAGAAATAGACCTCCATAAATAAAGTCAAATAATCTTTGACAAAAGAGCAGGGGCAATACAATGGAGAAAACAAAAAGGAAATATAATGGAGAAAGGATGGCCTTTACAATAAATGGTGCAGAAAAACTGGACTTTCACATGCAAAAGGAATCAAGACAGAATGTACACTTGTCCCATAAATTAACTAAAATATATCATAGACCTAAATGTAAAACATAAAACTATAAAACTTGTAAAAAAAATAGCATAGGAGAAAATAAGAATTGAATTCACATTGCTTGGCTACAAGTGTTGAACAAGGACCAATTTTTCATGGAAAAATTTACATTCAAAATTATAAAGAATACTCTACACTACAGTTTTGTGAGGAAGGAATATGCTGCCTGGCAACGTAGTGAGTTCTCTGCCAGTGCAGAATTTGATATTAGGCTGCTTTTTAGCCAGGATGCTATAGTAGTGATTTCCAACTTGTTAACTTAACAAAATAAGTTGAAGGAGAGGAGACCAGTCAAGATGGCATAGAAGATAGAGGCTGTGCACACCACCTGTCATGACCATACCAAAATTATAAAGAAACTACAGAGCAACCAACATGCAGAGTCTCCAGAGGTCTGGCTGAAGAAAAGCCCTATGAATAGGGATAAAAATAACAGGTCACTTCAAACCAGTAGGAGAAGAGGAGATACAAAATGCCCTGGTCCCACAACAATGTGTGGCGATGGAGAATCAGGTGGGTTGTCTTGGCTGAAGAGGCCTTCCCCCACCTGAGGAGTGAGGGGTCTCGGCCCCACACTGGGTTCCCCAGCCCAGGGTTCCAGCACTGAGAAGAGAAGTTCTACCACCTGTGGCTGTGAAAACTAGCGGAACTGAGCAAGACAAAAGGTTGGGAGAAGTGGAGTCCTTCCTCTTAAAGAGCCCATACCCAGCCTTACTCACCAATGGACTCATTCGCTTTGAATCCTAGTTCCGGGGCAGCTACTCGCATGGAGCCAGGGACATACAGTAAAGCGTTTAGTTGTCAGGCTTCAAGGAGAAGGCTAGAGTGGCGGCTTTCTCCTAGACAGAAGTACTGGCAGTATCTGCTGTTCCTTTGTTGAGCCCTCCCCATTCCCAGCCTGTAGAAGCGGGTTCAATTGTATCTGATTTACCATCAACATGGGTAACACAGGTTGCTCTTCACAGGTGATTCCATGAGACTGATTCTCCCAAGTTGTGGGCCTACCCAAGCTGCTTCCAGTAGTTTACTCCATACAAATGGGCTGTTTTGGCTCCTGCTGCGGACTTTACTAAAATTTCTCAAAGGCTCGCAAAACCTAAAGAAGCAGCATCTGCCCATGGCATGCCCTGTACTTCTTGCCAAGCAGCCCCAAGTCCCACACTGGTGGCAGCCTCAGTTTCTGGCTTGGCCCCTAGGGCACCTATAAGCCCAGCACAGGTGACAGCCATCTGTGGATTGCTTGGTAACTCTTACCAGGTGGCTCTTGGAGGTGCACAGGCTATGGCTGAACTTGGTCTCCAGCTGGGCCCCTCTCAAAATTGTGACACTGAGTCCCACAGGACACTTACTACATAAAGTCAGTCTACTAAGACAGGGAAATTAAGGAGCCCTACCGAATACACAGAAACAGACACAGGAAGGCAGCTAAAATGAGAAGACAAAAAAACACGTCCCACATGAAAGAACAGAATAGAGCTCCAGATAAAGAATGAAACAAAATGGAGACCAGCAATATACCAGATGCGGAGTTCAAAACACTGGTTATAAGAATGCTTAATGAACTTAGGGGAAGAGTAGATGAACTCAGTGAGAACTTTAACAAAGAAATAGGAAACATAAAAATAGAAAAGTAAATTATAAAAGGGAACCACTCAAAAATGAAGAATACACTACTGAAGTGAAGAGTATATTAGAGGGAATCAATAGAGTGGATGAAGCAGAAGATCAAATCACCAATATAGAGGGTGGGGAAGCTGAGGACACCCAATCAGAATAGCAAGAAAAAAGAATACCAGAATATAATAATAATTTAAGGAACCTATGGTACAAAATTAAATGTAACAACAAATATATCATAGAGATACTTGAAGGAGAATGAGAAGTTGAAGAGCTATTTGAAGAAATAATGATGGAAAACTTCTCTCGCCTGGTGAAGGAAATAGACATACAACTCCAGGAAGCTCAGGGAGTCAAAAAAGATGAACTCAAAGAGGCCCACGCCAAGACATATTATAATTAAAATGCCAAAGTTTAAATACAAAGAGGGACTCTCAAAAGCAGCAAGAGAAAAGCAGTTAGCTACCTATAAGGGAGCACCCATAAGATTGGCAGCTGATTTCTCAAAAGAAACTTTACAGGACAGAAGGGCTTGGCACAAAATATTCGACGTAATGAAAACCCAGGATCTACAACCAAGAATACTTTATCTAGAAAAGATATCATTTGGAGTCAAATGACAGATAAAAAGCTTCCCGGATCAAAAAAAAAAAAAAATGCTAAATGAGTTCATTACAGGAAATTTTGGAGGGACTTCTTTAAGAAGAAGAAAAAAAATGTATTAAAAACATGAATAAAGAATGGTAATAACTACATTCCTATCAACAAGTACCTCAGATGGAACTAAATGGATAAGAAAACAAGACCCCTACATATGCTGCCTACAAGAGACTCACTTCAGATTAAAAGACAGAGACTAAAAGGAAGGGGATGGAAAAAGATATTGGACCTAGAGGGTATTGTGCCGAATGAAGTAAGTCAGATAGAGAAAGACAAATACCACATGATTTCACGTACTTGTGGAATCTAAAGAACAAAATAAACAATAACAACAACAACAACAACAAAACAGAAACAAGCTCATAGATACAGAGAATATTTTGAGGTCTACTAGAAGGGAGGGGATTGGGGAAGATGGTGATAAAAGGCAAAGGAATTAAAAAATATAAATAGATAGTTACAAAATAGTTATGGAGATATTAAGTATCGCATAAGGAAAATAGTCATCAATATCGTAATAAATATGTAAGGGGAAAGATGAGTACTAGATTTAGTGGGGTGATCACTTTGTGAGTTATACAAATTTCCAATCACTATGCTGTACAACTGAAACTAATTTGTTATTGTATGCAAATTATAATTGAAAAAACTCATTGAATTGTACAACATAAATATGAGCAACTAATTGTCTATTTCAATAAAGCTGTAAAAAAAGAATACATTAAAGAGAATTAACAGAGAATGAAGTAGAGGATCGAATCAGTGGTATAGAATATGAGATAGCAGAGAACACTCAATCATAACAGCAGCAAGAAAAAAGAATCCAGAAAAACGGAGATAGTTTAAGGAGCCTCTGGGACAACATCAAGCTTAACAACATTTGCATTTGCATCATAGGGATACCAGAAAAAGAAGAGAGAGAGCAAAGAATTGAAAACCTTGAAGAAATAATGATGGAAAACTTCCCTAACCTAGTGAAGGAAATAGACATACAACCCTAGGAAGTTCAGAGTCTCAAACAAGATGAATACAAAGAGGCCCACACCAAGACACATCATAATTAAAATGCCAAAGTTTAAATGCAAAGAGAGAATCTCAGAAGCAGCAAGAGAAAATCAGTTAGTTACTTATAAGGGAGCTTCCAGAAGACTATCAACTAATCTCCCAAAACTGCAGGACAAAAGGGCTTAGCACTAACTATTCAAAGTGATGAAAACCTAGGACCTACAACTAACATCACTCTACCCAGCAAAACTATCATTTAGAATTGAAGGACATATAAAGAGCTTCCCAGACAAGAAAAAAGCTAAAGGATTCATCACCACCAACCCACTATTAAAGGAAAATTTGGAGAAACTTCTTTAAGAAGAAGAAAAAAATATGAATCAAAAGTATGAATAAAGAATGACAATAACTACAAATCTATCAACAAGTACTTCACATGAAAAAGAATTAAATGCTCCAATCAAAAGACAGAGTGGATGAATGGATAAGAAAACAAGACCCCAAGACCCCTAGGCTACCTATTAGAGACCCATTTCAGATTAAAAGACACACGCAGACAGAAAGTAAAGGGATGGTGAAAGATATTTCATGATAGATCTAGAGGGCATTGTGCTGAGTGAAGTAAGTCAGATAGAGAAAGATAAATGTCATATGATTTCACATACATGTGGAATGTAAAGGAAAAATAAGCAAACAAAAAACAAACAAACTCATAGATACAGAGAACATTTAGAAGTTTATCAGATGGGAGTGGGGTTGGGAGGTTGTGGAAAAAGGAGAAAGGGATTAAGAAGTACAAATTGGTATGTGGTGACAGAAATCTAACAATGGGAGGTGAACACACAGTGTAAATATATAAATACTTTACTGTTAAAGTGTCCAGCTGAAACTTA
>NW_011889154.1:1224573-1229074 GCF_000151845.1 Pteropus vampyrus
TACTTTACTGTTAAAGTGTCCAGCTGAAACTTATTGGATTTCATTAACCAATGTCACTATAAAGTAAATAAATATATTAATTAATTTAAAAAAGTAAAAATTGGTAGTTACAAAATAGTCATGGAAATATAAAGTATAGCATATGGAATATAGCCAATAATATATTCATATGGTGTCAGAGGAGCACTAGATTTATCGGGGTGATCACTTTGTGAGTTATATAGATGTCTAATCACTATGTCGTACACCCGAAGCTAATATAATATTGTATGTCAACTATAACTGAAAAATAAAAAAATATTATTAAAAAAACAAATAAAAAATAAGTTGAAGGAGCTTTATTAAATTAGAGATATCTGGGTTCCATCCCTAAACCAGCTTTTGAAGCCATTGTTAAATGCAATTTAATTTGGGGGATTTTAAAATTAAATTGGATTGCTTTTAATGTCTTAGAGTTAATAAAAATTAGTAAAGTACTCTTCCTCTTTGTAAAGATTTATTCGGTCTTTATGTGTCAGAATGGACTTGTCTTTTTTCCCCTCAATTTGTCCTACTCAGTTTCATTCCTATATCCACTTCCCTCCTACATTTCCTATAAGCATGTCTCTCTGAACTGTAGTTACCTTGAAAAGGATAAGACCCTTGTGTAATTCGTCTGCCATTTCTCAGCGAGTTTCTTTCAGTTCCTTTCACATACCATTCATTCAATGTTATGGTCCAACCAGGGAGATGCTTATTACAGTGCTTCAGTTATATTTTTTCATCAAGGCACTAAATGGCTTCTTTGTAAACTAATTGAACCTGTGGATCTTTTTCAGCTTCCAAAGTCACAATCAGAGAATAGTTTAGGAGACAGACTTGCTGAAAAACATCTTAACGGTTTACATTGCTATAGAAACAGGAAAACTTTCTTGCCCTTTACCATAATTGATAATAAATTTTATAGATTACAAACAAAAATATCAAATGATTAACTTATACAACTGCCTACAGAGAATTTCACTGGGTGAGAAACTATCGATTACCTGAAATTTAGAAGGTCGAAAAATTCCAGAAAACAAATTAGATATTATTTTAATATAATAATTAAAATTAAAAAAAAAACAGGATTACCAAAACAATTCAAAAAACTGAAAAATAATGCCTTCTAAAGGGAAATTTTGCAATAGAAAAATGGGCTGCTTTTATTAATATTGCCCTCAATTATAGTAAAGCATTAATGTTTGAAGCAAACAAATCAGAATCTTTTTTGGGGGAGGATGGTATGTGGTGAATTTTCACTCTTCACTGTGTCAATGATGCTATACAGATACTGCATTCATTGTAATGAGGGTTATAACAGTTGCTGGAGATAGAGGATCCCTCCACTCAAGAGTTTCCAACTCAGCCAACCAATATCTTTTCAATACCCTCCAATATTAGGCAACTCTTAAGTGCGATATAAGATATGGTCTTTTCCCAGAAGAAATTCTACTTCCGTTCCAATGCCACTTTATTTTCCATCACCCACCCTCCATCATTTCTACGTTGCTTCTCTCTATCATTCCCTTCTTCCCTTTTCCCTTCCATTTTCCTTCTGGTAAGGTTGTGTTGGAGTAGAGGTGGATTTGCTTATGTGGTCACACCATATTTATAATTTCTTCTTACTAATATCTTACTTCACCATCCTTATCATACATAGGGCACTTGTACATCTGCTGGACTGAACTATAAGCTCCACAACTATAGAGGTCACATTTATTTCAATGACCTAACTTCAACAACCTGAGTTTATAAAGGAACAAATGTATAAACTTCATGGAAAAGTATGTTACCTGGGAATTATATTTATTCACATTAAAATATTTCCATTTTGAAGTGAAGGAGAAATAAAAAGTTAATTTATTAGAATTTTGATTGTCATTTTTAACTTCTTTCCTATTACTTTTTGTAGAGTTGCCTTCTTTCCTGTATTATGCTGTGATTTCCTCTTAGATACTGTGATGGTCCAGACTATAATACAGCAATGTCAAGACTAGCATTTGAAACAAGAACACTTAGGCTTCTAAGTAAGATGCTTTTGGTGGATTTGTCTTCATACCGATCCAGAGTAATCCACCTTCTTTCTGGAACCAAGTTGGGCTCAGTGATAAGCACACATGCGTGTCCTCACCAGGGAGTACAATTTCTCTTGATGGTCACGGAGGTTCATCTTCATGCCTAGTACGTGGTCACTTCCAAATGTGCAAGTCAAGGAAGGCAAGCCTTTGGCTTGGTGGTGCTGCTTTAAGTAATAGAACATTATCTAACATCCCAGGCTTTCTTTCTCCCTTTTTCTTGTTTCTGTGTTGACTTTCTGTGCAGAGCATTTTATTCCAGAGAAATAGAAATGACAAAGGAGGTATTTTAGGTTGTTATCAGAAAAGTATATATTTCAAGGCCCAAGTAATTCAGAAGATAAGGACGGGCAAAACTTTGGAGAGGAGCACAAGACACAGTGCTTCCTAATGAAACTGACCTTGAGCTAGAGAAGCACTAACCACAGAAGGATGGGGTTGCCATAGCTTTGTATAAAAGAGAAGAAGGATGTTTGGGCTGTGGAAAATGTAGGAATGAAAGGCGAAGTGGTATATGAATGCACTTTATTTTGAAAGTTACCCTGTTTGCTGAGCTTCTAGATACTCATGTTATACTCAGCCCAGAAGTACCAGATTCACAGGCTCCAATGTGGGATGTTAAGTAAAATAATGAGAGCTTATAAGAAAAGTTCCAAAAGGCAGGTGGACTATAGGTAAGGCACAGGAGCCTCCTGAACACATTTCTAAATCTTTCTGTAAGATAAATGCTTTAGATGCTAGTTTGCTGAAGGAAAGGCAATCTGGAGACTGGGAAAGCAAACCCTTACCTCATTCTCCACCAGGATATAAAACTTAATATCACAATCAACCTCTTCATGGAACATTTCTTCTGGCTGAGTATTACATTCAAAAGTTGACTTTGGACTAAAGGCACTATTTAACTGGCATTGTGACAAAGATACTATCCAGATAATACTTACATTCGGCTGTGCTCTATAGTTATCAATAACAACATGGACGTAGAATGTAAGATATTTTGGCCTCCGGGGGAAAAATTTCTTATGTGAGATACATGTGGTAGAAGAAAAATTGGGGCTAAACTTTCAAGTGCTGCAATTCTCTGGTTTGATGCTTTTATAATTTTTGCATGCCAAAAGAATGTTATAATATTATTTTGTGTTCTGTTGCTTTTTTGGAACTTTGGGAAAATGGGGGGAAAGTTCTGAGGTTGCAGTGAAAGATTTCTCCCTCAAGAGCTGCCCAAACAATCCCATTCCAGTCATGCTACAGCAGGAGAAAGCAGTGGCTAAAACATGTAAAATGTAAAAGTGAGCCTGAAGGCATTTTATACATGTTTGGGGGTTTTCATTTTTGTGTAATGTATTAGTCAGGGTTATCCAGAGAAGTGGCTTATGTCATTGCAGAGACTTAATGGGGACAAAAGCTGATGGAGAAGACCAACAGGAAAGAGACTCAGGAAAAAGTTGCATTTGGAGTCCAAAGGCAGTCAAGTTGGAGACCAAGAAGAGTTGATGTGGTAGATAAGGCCCAAAGGCCATCTGGTGGCAGAATTCCTTCTTGCTTAGGGCAGATCAGTCTTTTGTTCTATATAGACCTTCAACTGATTTGATGAGGCCCACTCTTATGGAACACAAACTGCTTTCCTCACACTCCCACTATTTAAACGTTAATATGACCTAAAACCACCCTCACAGACACATCCAGAATAATGTCTGATCAAATATCTGGGCCCTGCAGCCCAGCCAAGTTAATGCATAAAATTAACCACCACACGTGTAAATAAGAGAATTAAATCTCATTCATTTGGACCTTTATATAAAAGAAACAGACGTGATTTAAAACAAGGAGGGGTTTTTAATGCATTAGATAAAAAAAAGAAATTGAGTTCACTTCTGTTTAGTATAAAATGTACAATTCTGATGCACACTTGACTGAACAGCATTGTCTACTGTAACATAAGATGAGGCATAGAATGTGGGGGGAAGTGTGCATGTGATGTGACCTCCTGGCTGAGTGTATAAAGTACCCTGCTAGTAAGCATAACTGCTTAAATGTTAAATATCCATGGAAGTGGCTTCTTGGACCAATGTCAAGAAGAAATGGTACCCAAGGTGAAGATAGGAGAAGCAGCCTCACTGAGACGCCTATAGATCTTTTCTGCCCCTTATCTGTGATGCTCCCTTGAGAGAGATAGCAAGAGCAATAACCCTGCTGCAGGCCTAAATGGAAAAAAAAGAACAAAGGTATTGGAGAAAACCTTGGTGGTACTATCTAGTCAGCACTGCTCATCTGCAACCCCTCCCAGGAGGATGTCTGGCCAGATGAAGGACATAGTGTTGAGTTGTGAAGTTGCTTTGTCCAGTGAAAGTGAAAAGCTCCTGATTCCACATGGAGAACTCCTTTATTGACTTTGGCCTAAATTG
>NW_011889154.1:1229124-1233594 GCF_000151845.1 Pteropus vampyrus
TGATTTAAAACAAGGAGGGGTTTTTAATGCATTAGATAAAAAAAAGAAATTGAGTTCACTTCTGTTTAGTATAAAATGTACAATTCTGATGCACACTTGACTGAACAGCATTGTCTACTGTAACATAAGATGAGGTATAGAATGTGGGGGGAAGTGTGCATGTGATGTGACCTCCTGGCTGAGTGTATAAAGTACCCTGCTAGTAAGCATAACTGCTTAAATGTTAAATATCCATGGAAGTGGCTTCTTGGGCCAATGTCAAGAAGAATGTACCCAAGGTGAAGATAGGAGAAGCAGCCTCACTGAGACGCCTATAGATCTTTTCTGCCCCTTATCTGTGATGCTCCCTTGAGAGAGATAGCAAGAGCAATAACCCTGCGGCAGGCCTAAATGGAAAAAAAAAAAAGAACAAAGGTGTTGGAGAAAACCTTGGTGGTACTATCTAGTCAGCACTGCTCATCTGCAACCCCTCCCAGGAGGATGCCTGGCCAGATGAAGGACATAGTGTTGAGTTGTGAAGTTGCTTTGTCCAGTGAAAGTGAAAAGCTCCTGATTCCACATGGAGAACTCCTTTATTGACTTTGGCCTAAATTGAACTTTTAGTCCATCTTTCTCTCTCAAAACTCCATGATGATTGTGCACTGAGCCAGTCTTGATCTTTTCTTCTCACTTAGATAAGTGAGAAGCAGGATGAAGGCCACGGTAAGGGTGGAAGAAGCAAGGAGTTTGATCTCTGTTCCGGTCGGAGAAAAACCCATACTTGCTCTTTATTTTTGCTACAGCCCCTGTCCTCAGTTTAGGTTAATTCAAATCCTGGTGAAATATCTCTACACATAAACTAGAATGTCCGTTTTCCTGGATGTGTGTTTATTTGATTTACAAACCTCTTCAAGGAGATCCTGAAGAGATAGTGACTATGGTGGCAGTATAAGTTCGGGATCTTCCCAAAACTGCTCCCCACCCCCTACTAACACACAAACACCCCTCTCTTTGCTATCTCATTACCAAAAGGTAATGAGATAGCAAAGCCAAAGTCCATGGACACACTTACAACAACAAAACTAGTAGAGAAAGTGTTCCTTTCAATCTTAAAACACAAGCAGGTGGGACCAGTCAACAATAGGCATGTCCGCATATTATCTGCACAGTTATGTGTATCAGCGTCTGTGTCAGAGACATTAGAGTGCACACAGGGGTGTCTGAAGGACCTGGGATCAACAGAACCACAAAATAACTGCAGTCTCACTGGAAAGTGCGGCAGGCTAATTTGAGAGCAACACCTGAAGCTGGGAGTAGTGCTGCTCATTCTAGTAGCAGGTGAATGTGGGCCTCCCTGAGCCAATTTGTGCCTTCCCCTGTGGCCCAGGGCCTGGACCAGTCTTGCCTTTTATGAACCCTCAAACTGATCCACAAGGACTCCGTTGCAGGACAAGGCTCTACACTAAAGAGAAACTGTTGGGAATAAAAGCCAAACTTAGCAAGACAGGCAAAATAGAAAAGGATTGTCCACATAGAATGAGGGAGGTAGACAAAGCCAGAATATTTCATAACATAAGCTGCCTTAAGCTAACGCTACACTAACATTATATAAGAGAGGGAAAGAGTTCTGTGTAGTTACAAAAGCTCTGAATCCAATCTTCCAAATGTTAAAGGAAACTAAATTTACATTAAGAAAAGCAACAGAAAAGTATCGAGGTCAAATCTCATCTAAAGTAGCTCTAAGAACAAAGAAAAAAAGACAATGAAAAATATGGTTCTTAGAAATCATGAAATATATGCTAAAAGAAAAAAAATCAAACCTTAAGTACAATTTCAAAACAAACTATAAGACATTGAGAAAAAACAAATACTGTAAATATTAATTTCAATTCAGGGAATATTTATTGATCGATTATGTTCAGCTATTTCATTAGATTATGTGAAAAATAAACACTATAAAAATCCTGCCTTCCAAGATCTTATGGAGCAGTGAAAAAGGAAACACAAATTCACTCAATCACAAGATTGTTTTTTAAGCAAATGAAACCTGACTTAAGCAAGTCTTCAGGAAATGCAGTTAGCATTAATATGTTGGCTGGGTGGAGGATCAGGGGAGGGAGGGAACAACTGGGGGGATCATTTTAATGAACTCTATAGATGTCTAACCAATGTACCGTATACTTGAAACTAATTTAAAAATAAAGTTACCACCCCCTTCAATTCACTATTGACCAAATTCCCAATCATTCTGTAACTTTTACTTTGGAGAACTCCAAAATATTGTTTAGTTTACTGTTTTCAGGCAAATCTTAAATAAATTCAGAAATAGAGTGCTGGTCAAGTTGCGGGTGGGGGAGAAAGAGAGAGAGAGGAGAGAGAGAGAGAAACAAATTGATTGTAGTTTTAGAATGAAATTCTCCAGTCCAACGTGACTAAGTCACAGTAGGAAGGCACATTTTCAAGCATTTTAGGCCATGGCATCCATGCACAGGTGAAAGAGGCTAGAAGCCCTTGTGAGGAAATAAAAGAAGCAAGGTGTCAAGATCCAAGCAGAGGAGGAGCATAACCTCCATTTCTCAGCAGCATATGGCCGACCTCTCCGCCTGCTTTGGCTCTGCTCCTTTTCTTTTATTTTCCCTAACAGAGAGTCATTGAGATTTAATCTCGTCCCCAAGTCCCTATCCTTCTTGTGGCTGTAACTCTCACAGCAGGTGACTGCAAAGGCTTAACCTGCAGATGGCGCCACTGCAAACATTGGGGCCTGCCTGTTCTGACAGAGCATTTAAAAATTGCTAAATACTCAGTTAATGCAAACCAAAGCCCTTTTTATTGATTGTTTCAGTCTGATCAGATATCTCAGATCTAATAACTACACATTTTCCCTTCCTGGGACAAAGTTCCCATTTTCTAACCCAAACTGGGCAAGTTAAATCTGTCTGTTCCCCTTGAGGGCTGGCTTGCCTGGTACTTAAGACCCTCTAATTCAGAGGCCCTCTCTTCCTGCTGTCACTCGCCCCAAACAATTCTGTCTCTGGCTCTATTTCTAGCTGCCACCACACTTTTCTGAATATTGTCTGCTTCTTAATTCTCAGGAGCTAGGCCCCAGTTACCAATTGCAATGCTCCATTATCTGTCGTTTGACCTCCCCGGTATGCTGACTGCTTGCCTACTCTGCAGCCTATTGCCATTTTGCAGGTGCCACACTAATACGTCTAGTTGAGCATTTTTGCCATTATGTACATTGTGAACCATCCACCAGCACTAGCACTGTTTCAAGGAGCTTAATGGACTGTATGGTGCTACCTTTCATGACATGCTTTAAGCTGAAGGAATGAACTTTTCCAAGCCACAGCATGTCAAGAATTATCCTTGATTTTTCTCTCTCTCACACAGCCATATTCAACTCACCAGTAAGTTCTGTCAATCTTCAAGGGCATGTACCAAACACTATCCCTTCCTCTTCACCTCCCGCAGCTGCTATCCCAGTCTTAACCGCCATCATCTCTCAGCTGGACTATTACAATATGTTCTTGCTATCACTTTTGACTCCAACAGCCCAGTCTCCACACACGAGGCAGAGCGATATTACCAAATATGATTATGCCATTCCCTTCCTCAGGATATCCCTGTGACTCTGATCACAGAATAAGTTGACCCAAGGTGAATCTGTTAGCTCCAGGATATGGTCTTTACTCCCAAGGTATGGTCCTTTAGGGGTTTCAATGAAATATCAAGGTGTTTTTAAGTCTCTCCGTCTTGCCCTTGTACCCATGGGGTGGGCAGTTTCTGAAATACCTGTTTAGCTGTCTTTTAATGCTCTAGCTATTTTCTCCCCTGAGATCCTTGTAATCTTGCCTTGTTCAGATCAGGAATCAGCAAGGATTTAATAAGAGTTTATATAAATTTATGGGAGCTTCCCCCCTGTGGTTCTCTCCTTTCTAGGATCCCTCTTTCTCTCTCCCAATCAACCAGCCACTCTAGCAGTCTTACTTTGTCCCTTCATTTAGATCTTAGCTCAAATGTCACCTTTTCAAGGAGGTTTCCCATACCTCCTCTTTAAACTGCAACCTCCTTATTATTCCTTATTTTTTTCTTCCTCCATAGTATTTATTGCTATCTGACATACTATATGTTATACTGACTTGCCTTGTTTATTTTATCTGTATTCTCATTAAAATGTAAATTAACTGAAGGGAGTATTTTTGCCCATTTTGCTCACTGCCTTTCTCAAGTCTGTTTTTCTTATGGCACAGAGAATTTATTAAATGAATGAACAAATAGAGTGTAATTCAGTTTGCTCTCTCAGTTACTGCATCTCTTCTGTTGGATTTGTTACCCAATCAGTCTGTCTGATCTGGTAACACTCCATCTCCCAATTTTCTAGTTCTATTATTATAAGTGATTAAGATAGAAACCATCTCCTTTTCACATAGGCCTAGTTTGTCCTCTAATACCTCAAGTCTCCTATTAAATAAATAGTTCTTTACTTTC
>NW_011889154.1:1236739-1239167 GCF_000151845.1 Pteropus vampyrus
CCTTACCTGTCACTAGCTTCAAACTGAACATGCCATTTGGGCAACATAATGATTAGTTTCAGCCCACTGCAAACAGTGGTTCTTAGGAAGCAGTTTTCTCTTTCTCTTTGCCCTTCAGCATGTGTACAAGTTTTCTTAATGAGACTTCTAGCCTTGTAGCACACCTTTAACTGTCCTCATGCCAATCATACTCTCTGGTTTCTACCATATGCCCCTGAAATAAACCACTGCCTGTAACCCTGCCGGCTGAGGACTCTGATGGCTGTGACAATCATAAGAGGACAATTAGTGCACCAGAGCAGTGGCAACCTTGCTTTTCCTGTGCAGTCACAGTGCAGTGTTTGCTCCAGAAATTTCTCCACAGCACTATTACAGGCTGTTCTTTTTTACCCTGAGAGGTGAAAACAAAATAGGAACTAAAATTGGAGTGTGCAAAGCCATCTGGATCAGATGTGGCAGAGACAAGATGGCCTGGAAACTTTTCCAATCCTTGTTATAAAAAGAGAGCTGCCAAGATCCAGAAAGCAAGCTCTGTCCAAGTGGATAGAGGTGATAAAGGTGACTCTCCACTGTAATTTCTCTGTCAAAAAGCCCTCACTTAAAAACATCTAAAAGCACTCAGCACTTTCCTTTTCATAGTTCTGTGTCCCCTTTTTGGAAAAGTCACAGTGAAAGTTCTCTGGTGTCTAAGTGGAGCTCTGGAAGAATCCCCCACACAAGTTTCTTTGTGTTTTTCTTCTTTAATAATTAGGAAGCAGAACATTCGATAGCACGATATTTCACTTCCAGGTCCTGAAACTTGATATTATGGAAAAACACAGAATTTGAAAGAATATGATCTATGTTCAAGTCCCAAATTGACTACTTCTGGCTGGTGTGCCTTGAGCAAGTCACTTGCTCCACCTGCACTTCAGTTTCCTCATCTGTAAAACGGGCATAATGCTATTAATGCCTGTCTTACTAACCCATAAGAGCAATAAAATAAAGCATATGAAAGTACCTTATACTATCAGCTAAACTCTATATTGGTCCCTATTATTTTAAAAAAAATTTTCTGATTGTAAAATTGTATATGCTTATTCGAAACTTTTCATTAAATACAAAGAAAGAAAGAAAGAAAGAAAGAAAGAAAGAAAGAAAGAAAGAAAGAAAGAAAGAAAGAAAGAAAGAAAGAAAGAAAGAAAGAAAGAAAACAGTGGAAATTATTTCTATTTCCAAAGGAATAACCACTACTAACATTTTGATATATTTCTGTCCAGATTTTCTTTGTGCACACACTCCCATTTCACAAAAATGGCTTCATACTCTGCCAGTTGTTTGTAAAATGTAATTTTATTTAATGTAATATGAAATAATGTAAGTTATTTTTACTGTAAAAAATATGTAACTCAGATGAAAACTGAAGAGATTACAAATATAGCTAGCATATGGCATTTCTCCACTGTGTCAAAGTGAATTATTCATAAGCATTTGTCAGAAATATCCAAGGTTACTGAGCTATTCTGGAATAACGGTGTATAAATTCTGAGGCAGAGATTGCTACATATTTTTAAAAATATGTTTCCTTTTCCTCCTGGACATGAAGGAAAGCTATATCTGCTATACCCCCTTGCATTTAGATGTGGTCATATGACTGAGTTCTAGCCAATAGAACATGAGTGGAAGGGATATGTCTCAATTGCAGTTGGCAGTGGTTAAGAAAAGGCTCTGTCTTCCTTGTGTAATTCTTGTCTTCTGCCAGCTGAGTGGAAGAAATTCATAAACTTGGGTCCTGAAACGACCTTGAAGTAGTAACAAGTAAGCACACATTGGACTTGACATAAATAAGAAATAAACTTCTACTAAACTACTGAATTTCAGAAGTTAATATTAGAGCAGCTAGTTTTACTTGCTCTAATGACTAAAACTTTTAACATACTCCTAAGTGGCAAGTGTTCACTCAAACTTGGAATAAATCCAGAATTTTTCTTAAATATAGGTAGAACTAAAACTCATTGAGTGTTTTAATTTCAGAAATGCAGAGAAATAATCTCCCTTTCTCACTTACTTCTTACAAATAAATCTCTACCCACTCTCTTATTTAAAATTCTTAAATTGCTATTCTCAAGCTTTCCTTCCTATAAATAAAATTGAGACTTAAATGCAAATATCTCTGAAAGAGACAACACATTCATTTCACTAAATGGCCTAAACTGCTTTAAGGATGCTGTTAGAGATTATGAAAAGAGGTTTAAGAGGCTTCCTACCCTCAAAGAATTAATTATATTATAACAAAGGCAACATAGATTTAATTTCATGGGTACAAAACCACATATAATTGCTCAAATGTAGGTTTCATGAAAGTAAGGACTTTGCTTTTATCACCTTAATTGTATCCAGCACACAGTACATTTTCAGCAAAATTGCTGAAAGACCATTGACTTGAATG
>NW_011889154.1:1239217-1242028 GCF_000151845.1 Pteropus vampyrus
AGGGATGAGGCTTAGACAGGATAACCTAGAGTCATACAACTCCTAAATTATGTCACCAGGCTTCTCAGATGTCTGTATTACTGTTTAGGACACTGTGAGCTGAGGGAACACCACCCTCTGAGTCTTCCAAGGACTCAGTATGTGCCTGAGCTGCCCTTCCTCACCGTGTCTGGTTAACAGCTTTGATTCATCTCAGGGTGCCCTCTTATTTCAAATGCCACTAACTACCAGGAGGTGAAACCACGTTAAGAAATCTCTGATTTTCTTTATGCCTCTTCAAAAATAAGGATTAAGGACAAAGGTTCATAGTCATTTCTATATGAGCAAGTTCTGTCCTATCTCAGCAACAGTCCTCACTCTCTCCAACTTTTTTCTTTCTCTCAAACTCAAGCCATATTATCTTCACTGTAAACAGAGGCTTCGTAATAATAAAACTTAAACTCACATGAATATGTGAAACTCTCACCATTTCATAACATCTGGTGCACACATCTGCCTTAAATTTCTCTTCTAGAAATTAGAGCACCTAATGGCTCCTCTCTCTCTCTCGAATTCTGACTTAATGACAGATCTGCAAATTATTAAGCAAACACATTATATATCACTTCAAGAAACTAGTGTGACAGAGTTTGAAACAGTCATGGCTTGTATGTGTGTGTTTTATTTCATTCTGTTTTTGGAGAAGAGTTTCTCTTGTGACTCGAATTTCTAACAACTAATTAACTAGGAGACAAAATTTTGGAGTATCTTCAACAATTTTCAAGCTAAGTTTCAGTAATAGGGTCAGAAATATTATCTAATGAAGATAACATATAACTTACGTGCTCTTTGATAAAATCAGACACGTACCCTACGACCCAGAGAACTCACCCCTCAACTGTCTGCTGAGCCACAGTATTTGAGCAGATGAAAGTCAAGCTCTGATTTCTTTATTTTTGTACATTACCTCAAGGTTCTCAGGAAGGTCTGCTAAAACAGTAGAGAAAGCTGTCTCATGACCAAAATGATTTTGCCGCCTAAAATATCACCACCAAAATGATTCTTTAAAACTTGCTCTGTTGGAAAGACTGAAGAACACTAGATGCAACAGTGATAAGAGGTAGGTTAAAGGAAAAGAGAGAGGGGGAGGGTGGAGTTTGAGGATGCTCAATTAAAAGCTGTATTGTCTTTGAATTTGCTTATTTGGTGCTAACCTTACCTGTCACTAGCTTCAAACTGAACATGCCATTTGGGCAACATAATGATTAGTTTCAGCCCACTGCAAACAGTGGTTCTTAGGAAGCAGTTTTCTCTTTCTCTTTGCCCTTCAGCATGTGTACAAGTTTTCTTAATGAGACTTCTAGCCTTGTAGCACACCTTTAACTGTCCTCATGCCAATCATACTCTCTGGTTTCTACCATATGCCCCTGAAATAAACCACTGCCTGTAACCCTGCCGGCTGAGGACTCTGATGGCTGTGACAATCATAAGAGGACAATTAGTGCACCAGAGCAGTGGCAACCTTGCTTTTCCTGTGCAGTCACAGTGCAGTGTTTGCTCCAGAAATTTCTCCACAGCACTATTACAGGCTGTTCTTTTTTACCCTGAGAGGTGAAAACAAAATAGGAACTAAAATTGGAGTGTGCAAAGCCATCTGGATCAGATGTGGCAGAGACAAGATGGCCTGGAAACTTTTCCAATCCTTGTTATAAAAAGAGAGCTGCCAAGATCCAGAAAGCAAGCTCTGTCCAAGTGGATAGAGGTGATAAAGGTGACTCTCCACTGTAATTTCTCTGTCAAAAAGCCCTCACTTAAAAACATCTAAAAGCACTCAGCACTTTCCTTTTCATAGTTCTGTGTCCCCTTTTTGGAAAAGTCACAGTGAAAGTTCTCTGGTGTCTAAGTGGAGCTCTGGAAGAATCCCCCACACAAGTTTCTTTGTGTTTTTCTTCTTTAATAATTAGGAAGCAGAACATTCGATAGCACGATATTTCACTTCCAGGTCCTGAAACTTGATATTATGGAAAAACACAGAATTTGAAAGAATATGATCTATGTTCAAGTCCCAAATTGACTACTTCTGGCTGGTGTGCCTTGAGCAAGTCACTTGCTCCACCTGCACTTCAGTTTCCTCATCTGTAAAACGGGCATAATGCTATTAATGCCTGTCTTACTAACCCATAAGAGCAATAAAATAAAGCATATGAAAGTACCTTATACTATCAGCTAAACTCTATATTGGTCCCTATTATTTTAAAAAAAATTTTCTGATTGTAAAATTGTATATGCTTATTCGAAACTTTTCATTAAATACAAAGAAAGAAAGAAAGAAAGAAAGAAAGAAAGAAAGAAAGAAAGAAAGAAAGAAAGAAAGAAAGAAAGAAAGAAAGAAAGAAAGAAAGAAAACAGTGGAAATTATTTCTATTTCCAAAGGAATAACCACTACTAACATTTTGATATATTTCTGTCCAGATTTTCTTTGTGCACACACTCCCATTTCACAAAAATGGCTTCATACTCTGCCAGTTGTTTGTAAAATGTAATTTTATTTAATGTAATATGAAATAATGTAAGTTATTTTTACTGTAAAAAATATGTAACTCAGATGAAAACTGAAGAGATTACAAATATAGCTAGCATATGGCATTTCTCCACTGTGTCAAAGTGAATTATTCATAAGCATTTGTCAGAAATATCCAAGGTTACTGAGCTATTCTGGAATAACAGTGTATAAATTCTGAGGCAGAGATTGCTACATATTTTTAAAAATATGTTTCCTTTTCCTCCTGGACATGAAGGAAAGCTATATCTGCTATACCCCCTTGCATTTAG
>NW_011889154.1:1242078-1246200 GCF_000151845.1 Pteropus vampyrus
AGTTTTTATGAGAGGGGGGAATGTGAAAAATGATAATATTTCCTCATCCTATTGGGTGAAGAGTAGTTTTCTTGCAGTCAAAGCGGGCAGTTACCAGGTTATAAACTCTTACGCATGCTCAGCTCTGCAGTACACTGCAGCCCCTGGCTGGGCAGCCCTGCTTATAGCATGTGTAGCTACAGCTGCTAGGAAGGAGGAGCAGAAATAAGAGTCGCTTGGACAAAGTCAGCTTGCACCATGAGTATGGACAATATAGGAAATATGTTCTTATGGGCACAATGGGGCAAGACTTTGGAGAATATTTTTACTGAGGTATAATTTACATTCTATAAAATGCACCCAATTCAAGTGTAGGTTTGGTCAGTTTTAGTATATTTATACAATTGTGCAAGTATTCCCACAACCCAGTTTTGTAACATTTCTATGACCCTCAAAATGTTCCCTCATGCCTGTTCGTTGTTCTTAATCTCCACCCCACACAACTAAGTAATCAGTTTTCTGTTTCTGTAGTTTTGCCTTTTCTGGATGTCACATAAATAGAATCATGTATGTTCTTTTGTGACTGGTTTTTTTTTTTTTCATTTACAAGTATTTACAAGTTTCAGAAGCATCAATAGTTTATTTCTTTAGATTACTGAGTAGTGTTCCACTATATGCATATACCAAATATTATCAATTCACCAGTAGATGATTGGATTATTTTCCACATAAATAAAAATCTGTCACTTTACCTTACAAATCCACAGGGTAACCCCAATTGCTTCTAACTCCAATTGTACTTCTCCTGGTGACAGAGCTGCTGATTTTGTGGCCAACCTCATCTTTTAAAACTACTCTTTGTACCCTAAAGAGCTGAGGGGGTCTAAAGGGCCCTAGGTAAGAAGGTCACATGTTCTTACCTGAAGCCCTAGCAGTTTTTCAAGAATAAGTGCTTCAATTTGTTCTTCCCCAGTCCCATTTTCGGTACCCAGAAATTATTGTTTTTGACTATGATAATCAGTTTATATAAAGAGATCACTGACCTCTTCCTGCTACTATAGGAGTCCCTTATCTTCTGAAATATCTTGAAGAATTCAACACAGTTCAATTTTGTAGTTTTTAAAGAATGTTCTATTTACCCTCCATAAGGCAACTTTCATCCTATTAAACACACGTTTTTGAGGATATGTGACCCTATCTTTTCTGCTTGTCACTCTGCTTCTGTGCACATCTATATAGAATACAGTTTAAAATTATTAACAGTTCGGAGCCTTTCCACGTGATATAATGTTCATTATCACAAGTATCTTGAGAGTCCCATGCTTTCTTTGGCTTATAGGCATTTTCACATAGTGTTTCCTTTACTTGGTATGTTATTTCACCCACTTTTTGTCACCTGGATAAATGCTACCCATCCTCTGGTCGCAGTTTAAATATCATGTCCTCCAGGAAAACTAAAATGACATTATAAGGGTCTTTCCATGTGGTTGACAAGCCATATTATAATTGCCTATTCACCTATGAATTTCCCCTATTAGATTTAAATTCTGTGAGGGTAAGGCTGGTGCTGCCTGTTTTACCATTATATTCTAAAAACTTAGTGAATCTTCAGAAACAGAATATGTGTTCTGCCAATATATGCAAAATTATTTTAATGGGAAGTTGTATAGAATTGTTAAGGGGACTAACTCCTTTTGACCTATGACAAGTTATTTAACTTCTCTAAGCCTCAGTTTGATTTTGAAAAATGAGGATAATTTTGTGACGATCAAATGGGAAGTTGTGTTGAAAAGCTTTTACTTGTTGCCTGGCATATAACAAACACTCAATAAATGTTAGCTATTAATCAGAAAGCAATAACAGTCTTTTCTGGTGGCAATGGAAAGGTACCACTCAGCCTCCTATGGGAAGCATGGTTGACCATCACTCCTGGCCACTGGCTCTCTGGACCCTAGCATGTGAAGGCCAAGGCTCAGTTTCCTTTGGACTGCTCCCAGCCAATGACTGTGTCATTGGATCTCTTCTGGTTAGGGGACTTCTCTAACATGCACTTTTGTCACAAGGACTGTTCTTCAGCCAGGCAGAATCTTTCCTAGCACTACCCGGTGGTATGAATCTCTTTCTACCCCATCCTAAATTGCCCCATCTCCTTTCACAGGTGTCAGGCCAAGCCTTCCCTGCCCATTCCTCATTCTTTCATGATCCTTCCCTGCTATTCTTTTAATGGTTTCCCTGCAGTGCAATCTCATCCTGGTGTCTAATTTTCAGAGAATTCGAATTAACACAGCAAGTGCCAGGGTTGGTCCAAGAGTCAGGGGGTTGCATCACTCATTATTGGAGGACAAGGAGGACGCCATCTGAGTGGTATGTTGTACATGGAGACCCTCTCATAAGTGGTATTCCATTGCTGCAGAGTTCGTCGTTGACCTGGAAAAACATCCTGGCAGAGGGAACGCCCCTCCAACGGCAATGGTCCAGGCACTTGAAATATATGAGGGAGTAATCACCTTAAGGACAGCAGAGTTGGCTGGTTATTGCTAAGTTGTTTTGAGACCCCATAGAAACATAACAAGAAACTGAGTGCCATGAAGAAACAATTAAAGATACGAGTGAGAAATAGAGGGTCTTTTTAGTTGCTTTCAAAGAGACCTTTACCATCTGACACAGCTGAGGAACAGACTCAATTGTTAGAGACTGAGCTCCAGAGAAGTTTGTCTGCTCAGCCAAGGCAGTTTGTCTTACTGAGTTTGTAGCCCTGGTTGAGAAACCCTGGGACTCTGAAGCATAGGATAGGGCATCTAGATGGATGTTCCAGTGGAGTATGGCTCTATGGCCCTAACACTCAGATGTGGCCCATCTCTGTCTATTAGGACACAATGCTTCCTCCATGCTGGAAGATGTTGCAGAGACATTCCCCTGCCCCACAAGGTACATGGTACCTCCCGCAAGAGCTGTTCCCATCTACTCTCCTGGGTGCCAGGCTGATAACTAGAGTTATAACTCAGCTGGGAATATATTGCACCAGATAAAGCAAGAAAGAGAGTATATATATTGAAAGGCTTATAATAATTAACTTGCATGTAGCAGCAATAGCTAAGCTCCTGGGAATGGTTTTGGAGGGTGCATGAAAGGCAGTTGGTAAGAGGCCACCAGCATCACCAAGAATGGCAGTGGTAGTTGTCTTCTAAGGCAAAGGCTTATAGTAAAGGAAGCTGTCCTAGGGCTGGGTTCATTAATACCCATGGGGCTGATGGAGATTGAGACAGTAAGGACCACCAGAAGCATCACTAGCAGTGTTGATGCTTATTCACCAGAAGCCGGGTGGCCGACACTCCTGGAATAACTGAAAAAGTCATGGCATTCTTAGAGGCAAAAAACGCCAACAAGAATGCTGCTTAATATCTGGAACCTGAGAAGGCAGAATCAAGGGGCAATAGGCTGAAAGCAGTTGGCACCAATAAAATGTCATAATCACTTGTTCAGCTCCAGAATCCTCTGACCAGAAAGAAGAAATTTGCAAAACTGTAGCAATGACTCCCCATTGTTTCCTTTCCAAAAGGGACCTATGACCATTACTTTGGTAATTATACCGAGGAAATGGAAATACTCAGACCTGATGGAGACTTCTGGACACAGTTTAAATTGATACCAATGCTCAGAAATCCAAAGCACCATCGGAAACCACTCAAAATTAAAGAGGTGCTAAACAACCAAGTGGAAACAAAATGGCTCAGCCAATTGACATTAACTAAACTTTGTTACCATCGTGATGGACATGTGAATGGAATGGGCAGGGCGGAGATGGAGGCTGCATATAGAACCCAAAGCATGAAGTTCTACTCATCAAGGTAGATCTAGTGATACCAGTGTTCAGCCCTTGCTATGACTCTTCCCTGAGAAGACCAACCAGCACATGGTGGCAAGTTGATTACTTGAGGCCTCTTCCTGCCCAGAAGTGCCTGCAGTTCCTCCTCATAGGAATAGATATTTCCAAGGTATTGACTTCGGGATGTGGAACCACTCTAATGGATGATTTGCCTCAAAGACTCTCTGTTAGCCTGATTGACACTTTCTTAGAACTGCACTGCAGTCTGAGATTCTTTCTATCCTAATTTCCTTCCTTTCTCCTCTTCTTTTATATGA
>NW_011889154.1:1247145-1281407 GCF_000151845.1 Pteropus vampyrus
GAAACAAAATGGCTCAGCCAATTGACATTAACTAAACTTTGTTACCATCGTGATGGACATGTGAATGGAATGGGCAGTGGCGGAGATGGAGGCTGCATATAGAACCCAAAGCATGAAGTTCTACTCATCAAGGTAGATCTAGTGATACCAGTGTTCAGTCCTTGCTATGACTCTTCCCTGAGAAGACCAACCAGCACATGGTGGCAAGTTGATTACTTGAGGCCTCTTCCAGCCCAGAAGTGCCTGCAGTTCCTCCTCATAGGAATAGATATTTCCAAGGTATTGACTTCAGGATGTGGAACCACTCTAATGAATGATTTGCCTCAAAGACACTCTGTTAGCCTGATTGACACTTTCTTAGAACTGCACTGCAGTCTGAGATTCTTTCTATCCTAATTTCCTTCCTTTCTCCTCTTCTTTTATATGAATTAGCCTGAAAGCTCTCCTAATACACTCCTGCTTTCCCCCCTGTATCTTTCACAGGTATCCCTCCAGTAACCACATGCATATCAAATTTAATGTTGGCATCTGCTTTTCTGAGACCACAGTAATGAAGCCAGGGATAGGAAGGATTGTTTTTGGTTCAAAAGGGTAGCAATATATTACAGAGAGTCTTTTAGTTCACACACATTTTTTTGTTTCTGAGCAGGGAAATTATCCCAGTCTTTCAAGAGGTATCACATGCCTTGAGTTTTGTACATTTTATATTGTGTTCATACAAGCACATGGAGTTTATACCAGAAAAAAAAATCCATTTATTCTCCACTAAAATGTGTAGGCTCCAAAATATACACAAAGAAAGAAATGCTTCAGAGACCCAAACATAAGAATATAAAATTAGTCTTGCAGATAAGGCTGTAGGAAAAAATAAGACCAGGAAATGACAAGTTCTTAGATAGATAGAAGAAGACAGAGGAGAAAAAAAAAATGAAAGAGAAATAGTCTTTCTCCTCCCTGACTTCTTTCCCTTATTTTCTATGATCTACTGGAATTTTCTCACTACCAGATTTATGATTGCATCAAATAAAACAAATGGAAGGGTATTATGTGGAATCACTACACCTTAGCTTCTTTCTCTTCAGCTACAGAATAATTCGTTCACTAATTTTCTCATTTATTCAACTAATGATCATTCAGTGTACTGTTTCTGGGTACTGTTCTGAGTTCTGGTTCTGCTCTAAATTCTCGTTTGATACAAGATTCTTTTCTAAGGCACTAGTCTTACACAAATCTCTTTTCCTCATCCAGATTCTAAATTGGTTTGACCTTCGCTCTCTTTTTAAAGATTCTCACGTCTGATTTCCAAGATAGGGTGAACCCAAAAGACATTTCCTACATCTCAGCAAGTCAACTGTAAGAAAAGAAATGTGATTCATCGAGCCTTTGAAAAGTCCTCAAATCTCTGAGATTCCTAGGTTTGTCCTTAATGAGAATGGGCAGAAAACAAAGGAGTAATTCTCAAAGCTGGAGAGAAACTTGTTGTATGAGAACTCATGTAAGCTAAATATGTAAAACTTCCCTGGTGTGGAAGGTCACTCTGAGATAGAGAGTATCCCTCAGTACTCCAAAATGGACATTTCTCATCTAACGACAAGAAAAAATATTCTCCAACCAGGGTAATTTGAGTATTGATAAAATTCAAATACTTCAAGAAAAGTATTCGAAGTTGGTATTAGGCATTTACTTCCTAGTGTAAAAAAATTCTGATATTTCCTAAGAGTAGATCTTAATAGGGAAAAAGCAAAACCATAACTGGTTCCCTCAGGAATATACTGGGCCACAAGTGATTGAAACACAAAGTGAAGTTTGAGATACTGAGATTAAAACTGTCCAACCTCACAACTCTGTTCAGTTTGGCGCCTTGAGTTTTCTTGAGAGATGCAGGTAAGCATTTATAAAATAAAAATAATAATAATAATTTCTTAGATAATAAGTTGTTTTGATTTTTGTTCTGTCCACATTAAGGATATGAAATATAGCTCCTTGCTACTAAGAGTGTGAGCACCACACCAGCAGCATCATTATCACTGTGGGGTTGTCATAAATGAGAATCCTTGTTCCTACCTCACATTTATGTTATCAGAATCTGCATTTTAACAAGGCCCTCAGGAGACACGCTGACACATTTAAGTTTGAGAAGCATGTCATAGTTCAGTGGACAGGCTAAAAGTGGCTTAGATTTCTGACTCTGCTACTTACTAGATGAGAAATTGCTTAGCGTCCTTGTACTTTTACATCCTAATCTGTCAGATGGAGGTAATCTCTGCCTATTCTTTCTCTTATTTCTAGTCTTTGTTTTTATTCTTCCTTGTATTTATCTACTCATAATTTTTCTGTTTCTGATATGTTAGCCTTCTCTACTCATTTGTGTTTTTACTAGATGCCTTTGCATAAGGAAGAGAGAATATACAGGCAAATACAAGCATTTCATTGAGCTCCACTTTATTGTGCTTCACAGTTTCATTTTTATGAAATGAAGGAAAGATCCTCCACCAGAAAAAATGACTACTCAGTTTAGTATGATATTTGTTTTATTGTGATTGTCTAGAACCAAACTAGGATCTTCACAGTATTCCTTCATATCCATCCATATGCAAGCATTCCACTCCAGCTCTATTTATTCAAATAAGATTGACAAAATAATAAGGTTGTTTAGTAAATATAAAAAATACTTGACTATTTAAATGCTTTCCACTGTAGGTCAAACAGTCTGCCAGATTCTGAGCCAGTATCTGAATGAGTAGCCAATTCATTTGTAATTATTTAATACAAATTCTTTCTTTCTAGCAGATTCTAGCTAACCACTGCACTTTGCTTTTCTTTGAAAAGTCCAAAACGTGACTAATTGATGATACACAAATTTTTCTCCTTACGTTAACTAAATCATCATGCTTAAGTTTCCTTTATGTAAAATGAAGGTTTGCTCTAAATTATCTCTTTGGGCTCCTCCAGCTCTAAAATCGTATGATTCTAATTTGAGGATTCCTCAGACTCAAACGTTTGTTATTAAATATTAAAAATAAATATAAATTAATGTGTTCTCCTCAGGACTTCCCTTGGATGCATTCATCTAAATAGAAGACTTGGCCTAAAAGGCCTCTCAAATCCTCTTCATTTCATTCCAACAAAATTCAATCTCTTAGAAATTGAAAGACTGTCTGGACAAATACTTGTAAGCAAGTTCTTTAAAATTTTAACCCCAAGCCTCCTTTCAACTCAAGTATTTATCTCATTGCAAATGTCTAACATCTCTATCAATTTCCTAAAGATAAATATGTGGATGATTTGGACCCCAAAATTAAACTCTGGGATTTTGAGGTTGATTTTTAAATGAAGCTGGATAGCATATTCAATTTCTGAATAAAAATTTATAGGCATGTGTAATCAAATCACTTAACATTCCTTACGAAGGAGAAAATTCTTTTTACAAATATTCCTTTTTCTGTAAATTCATCATAATTTTCTGACTATAAATCTTGATGAAGCTGGTAATCTAAATACTGATTCATTGTTTCATCCTGAATTAATCACACAAAATTACAGATTTAAAGAATAACTAATACTTTAGAGAATTCGTTAACAGCTCCAGAACAGAAATAAATGTTCTTCCTCTTAGAAAATAGAAAAATACGTCAATGTCCTTATGTTTAGAACAACAGACATTTAACCCTCAAGGTGTCCAGCCATTTATAGTAGAGATTTAAGATTTGTGGGTACAATAACAATAATCATATTTAAATTTTTAGCTACTAATTTCTCATTAGTTCCTGCTTGCTTATGAATTTACAAAAACTCAGTAGATTTATTAGATTTGTGGATGGTAAGGGATGAACCACTTTGGGTAAAGTAACACCAACAATTCATCTTTACTGATCACTCATTATGGACCAGAGATGTCCTAAGAGCTCTTCCTGTGGTAACACATTTAATCTTCATAAATTTCTTATACAGGAATTTAAGCTACAGAAAGAGGAAACTAAGCTACAGAAAGACAGAATAACTTCCACAAGGTCATACAGGTGATAACTAACAGAGTGACAATTTGAGCCTAAACTGTCCATGCCCTTAACCTTGACATTGTTGTACTACTCAACTCCAAATTAACATATACTTTATTATATTAGATCAGGTTATGTTACATTCTAATACATTATATTCTACTCATATATTAACAATATATGGCCACATCATATTATGTTATGCAATGTCACATTTTATAGGATTCAGAAACAGTAATTATAATTTAGTTCATGGGACGAAGAACCCCTATTGTCTTCCCTAACTTTAAAGACATAACTTCAGTTTACATCCAGGGCTCATACCTTAAAATAAAAATAAGGAAATAATCAAAACAATAACAAACCCATTTGCTAGCTCTACTTTATGATAAATACTATTGTCAGGGTTAAGTTGAGAACTCAATTGCCTGGAGGAATTGAACAAACTGAGAACAGCTGGTACAGCCTGGTGGGTGGGAAGTGCTCACCTTCAGAGCATGTGCCATCTGCATAGGCGCCACTCAACAATATCCCTAGCCTGTGGTAGCAGTGAGGGAATGGTAACCCAGAATTATCAGACACTCTAATTTGTCCAGGGAAGTCAGAAATAACAAATTTGAAAAATTGATAGTAAACTTAGAGACCAAATATAAAACTCTTAAAAGGCTGAAGAATACATGTAGGCAATCAGTGATATTAGTGGTCTGGACACCATCTGGTCTTCAGTTTTTACCTCAGTTCTCCTGATCTCTGTGTTCTTGCTGGATAACATTATCTACCTCCTTGGCTTTAAAGCTCATCCAATGTTTATGATTCCTAAGCTTATGTCTGACCTTAACCCTGAGCTTCAGTTCCCAATCTCTAATCACCTCTTAGGTAAATCCTTGCCCAGAGGAACCTCATAACCAGTGGATGAGTTGATAAGAATCTCCTTGTCTGTAAATCTCCTCTACCTGGAGTGAGCTTTCCTTTGGTTAATGTAATCACTTCTACTTAGTCCGCAATAATCTTTAACTTCACCTTTTTAATCTCACAGATGTTATTAATAAGTAACTGTGATTGAATCTACCTCAAGATACAGTATTTCAGAAATCTCTCTAATAACCCCCATGCAGTCTACTTGGACAAGTTTAGTTTTCCATTTTTTAAGCTACAAAATATTTTAACAAAATTACTTACAAGCCCAGGTGTAATAGATATAAGCAAATACTGTCAGGTTGACATTGAACTAGAGACCCGATTCTCACCAACTCACACTCATTGTCCACTGAGGTGGCCCAAGAGGCATCTCTAAGGGACTCACAGTGTTCCCCAAAACACAGTTTGAAAACCAGGCATGAATAGAAACCTTCCAATCAGCTTCCCACCTCCATTCTTTCCATCTACCATACTGCTACAAAAATCATCTTTCTAAAACACAGGTATGATCAGATTTCTATTTAAAAAGTTTTGGTGGTGCACCATCAACTATAGATTGAAATCCAAACTCCTTAAGATGAATTTCTACCCCTCACAATCAGAGTATATGTCCAGTCACTCATCACACCTCAGTTCACACTTTAGCCATGATGACCTTTTCACTACTCTCATGCATTTTGCTTAGTGCATTGTAGCATTTGGCCAACGAAAGTCTATCTAGGTCTGAAATGGCACTAGAGATAAAAGGCTGGGATGCATCTTACTTCCCTAATTCCACTACTACCTATACAAATGTAATTGTTACCTAGCAGAGACATGATCACTTAGACCAGATGGAAAAATACAGCTGTTTCTGTAACAGCGGTGAGCTATATGTACTTAATTTTCAATCACTGGATCATCTTTAGAGTGGCATTTACAGATATATATGATAGACAGCTGATATCATCTAATTCATTAAACTGAACTGTCCGTATTTCTGATCATTGTTATCAGGCAGTATTACCTAGCATTCAATTAATCGAGACATTTCTAGTAAATGTGCTACTCATTTTCAAAGACAGGCACTAGAGAAATGTTTTAAGCACCTATTTTGTGTCCTGTATAATTAAGGCCACATAAAAAGAATGACACATTTTCTATGGTCAAAAATGTGATCTAGCTCAGAAAACAGAACTAAAATATCAAACAGTTTATGATTAGCATGAAGCAATATGCAGTTAAGCAATTAAACTTTACAGGTGATTAATGCTAAATGAATTCAGGGAAATTGTGTTCCATAGTTCTGTTTTTTCTTTTTTGATTTTTCAATGCAATTGACATTCAATATTATATTAATTTCAGATGTACAGCATAGAGGTTCGACATTTATATACATTACAGAATGATTCCCTGATGTCTAGTATCCACCTGACACCATGTGTATCACAATATTATTGACTACATTCCCTTTGCTGTACTTTGCATCCCTGTGACTATTTTGTTACTGCCAATTTCTACTTCTTAATCCCTTCACTTTTTCCAATCACTCCTCCCCTCCCCCCGCCAACTCACCTCCTACCTGGCAACCATGAGTTTGTTCTTATTATTTGTGAGTTTGCTTCTGTCTGTTCATTTTTTTTTTTTTTTAGATTCCACATGTAAGTGAAGTCATATGGTATTTGCCTTTCTCTGTCTAATTTATTTCACTTAGCACAATACCCTCTAGGTTCATTCATGTTGTTGCAAATAGTAAGACTTCATTCTTTCTAACGGCCAAGTAATATTCCATTGCATATATATACCACTTCTTTTTTATCCATCTGTTTTTCAATTGGAGCATTTAATCCACTTACATTTAAAGTAATTATTGATAGGTATGTAGTTATTGACATTTTATTATTTGTTTTCTGATTGTTTTTGTACTTCTTTGTTCCTTTCTTATTCTTTTGCTCTCTTATATGTTGATGACTTTCTGTAGTGTTGTGTTTGGATTCCTTTCTCTTTATTTCTTCTGTATCTCTTGTAGATATTTGATTTGTGGAGTAGGCCACGAATGCTTCATATATACCAAGTTACATTTATAACATTCTATTTTAAGTTCATGGTTGCTTAAGTGGGAACACATTCAAAAATCACTACTACCATTTTTACTTACCCCTCCACATTTATTTTTTTGTCCTTATTTTTAACTTCTTTTGTGTGTATGTGTTTGTGTGTATTCCTAAATTTACTGTGGTAATTACACATGATCTTTCTAATTTTGTCTTTCAACCTTTGTATTAGCTTTAGTGTTCATTGACTCACTGCTTTTATTACGTGTTTGCCATTGTCAGTGAGAATTTTTTTCTTTGTGATATTTTCATATTCATATTTTTTTATTTTTTCTCTTCTTCTTAAAGAAGTCTCTAACATTTCTTGACATACCAGTTTGGGCTAGTTTTTAGGTGGTTCTCAAGGATGTTTTTATTAATTTAGTTGTAATTTTGATGTGGTTATGGGAGGAGGTAAACACAGCATTTTGACCTTGTTCTAGAGTTATTACGATAAATCTTATGAAATGATTATAGTAAGCTGGGGTTTGGAAGGCAGAGAAAAATTATAGAAGAGGAGAAAAAAGTGCTTCAGGGGAAAGAAATAATGAGCAAAGGTGCAGAGGTTAAAAACAAACTGGCTTGTGTCTATCCAGAAAGCAAGAAATAGACTGGAATGTTGGGTAATTGAAAGTACTTAAAATCCAGAAAGAGTTTCAAGTATTTGTAGTAGGCCATGAAGTACCATTGAAGGTTATGTCGTGTTCGTTTGTGTGCATGTGTTTCTTGAGAATAAAATGAAAATGATGTTTAAGAAAGATCACTCTGGTAGACTGGATGAATGTATTGGAAGAAGAGATTAGAGTCAGAGAATCCAGTTAAGGAAGTAGACATCTGTGCAGTAATTGAGGTATGATTGGTGTGAACATGGACAAAAGTAGTGTTGTTGGTATGCATTGAAGAGGACTTGCTTCATGTGAAGGAGGAACCAGTAGGGCTTTTGAGAGTCTGAATTTGATCAATAAAAGAAATGAACAATGCTAAATGACCCCAGAGTTTTCATATTGAGTGATAGGTTGATAGTGTTATTTTTTGAGAGACACAGGAGCTAAACTGAGTGATGAAAAAAATGTTTCTTTTCTTTTTAGAAACATTGAATTTGAAGAGCTCTCTCAACTTGATTTCTTTAGAAAACAGTCTGAAGTGATGATTAACATGCTGATGCATTATTTGCAGGTGCACATTCTCAGCAGTGAGAGTGAAGATATAGAGAAGTGAGGTGAGGAAAAATGTGAAATATGTAGTGGTGCTTCCTTGAACTGACCACCTACTCACAAGGATCCCAGGACAGATGCAGAGGGTGGATTACTAGGTGTTTCTCTCAACTCACAGGACTTTCCATAGAGGCTGAGAGGGAAAACTGGGCTTTAAATTAGTCCATGGTAAAAAAAAAAAAAAAAAAGAAAGAGAGAGAGAGAGAGATCAGTTACCTGGGCTCCCTTTAGTTTCTTGTTTCTTATTAGTCAAAATTCACTCTGAGGAGAATTAACTCCCTCATCACCTGGCCCTTAGGCACTTAGGATGTCAGAGCTATAGCCAGATATGTGGGGTTTCATTCAAGATCTGACATAGTTGAGTTAACCCAAAATTCCAGGCATATAGCTGGTAGACCAGGAATGGCAGCCAGAGGGAGGAACTGGTACTACTAGTGAAAGTGACAAATGGCCATGGTATTTTTCTGGAAGTGGTTGGTAGCTTTGCAAGGAAGATATCATATAAAACTTATATCTAGTATAAGAAATATTTCCTCTAAGTGAAATTAACTTGAAGAAAGTTGGGCCTATAAGATCAATGCTTGGATTGAAACTTGTAACTAAAGGTATAGGGTCAGAGTTGATAACTTTCTCCCATAAAGTAATAATTAAGAGTTGGGAGAATAGGTAAATCCATGGGAGAAAGAGCATTCAAAGACAGGAGGGAAAAGATGAGAATGTAACATCTGAAACTGAACTGCATAAGGGGAAGGTAAGGGAAGAAGAGAAATACTACATGTCATATAAAAAATAAGAAAAAAAGAAAAAGAAACTCAGGAAAGACACTATGGAGATAGGAGTGGGGAACATTTTAGAGGAGTAACTATGGAATAGTGTCCAATGCAGCAGTGTTATCCAGAGCAGGGGTCCCCAAATCCTGGCTGCAGACTGGTACCTGTCCCTGGCCTGTTAGGAACCAGGCCGCACAGCAGGAGGCAAGCAGCAGGAGAGCAGGTGAAGCTTCATCTGTATTTGCAGCCACTCTTCAGCACTAGCATAACCACTTCAGCTCCATCTCAGATCATCAAGCATTAGATTCTCATAGGAGCACCAGTCCCTGGTGCCAAAAAGTTGGAGACCACTGATCCAGGGGAATAAGGAGAGAATAAAAGAAGCCGAATCTGGCAACAGTTCCTCTGTGTTGTTAAGTGAAACAAAGACCTTTTATACTCCAAAACTAGATGTGTAATAAAGTATTTCTCTGTGAGTCAAAGTCTCCAAGGGAGACATTCTTTGAGTTCATAAAGTCCTCAGCTTTGATATTGCCTTCATAGATTTACAGGTTTAGACAGGCCAGCCTGAGGCTTCTTTCATGACTCAGGTTCCTTATCAGTCATAAGCCCAGATGTCTCCAACCAGAGTCAGTGTTCTTTGGGAAGCTGAGAGAGTTGGAAGTGAGGGTGCCCATTCAGAGAATGCATGAGTAGTTGCTGGGAGCTCAATTAAAGACAACCTGAAAATGTAGTTTGAATAGGAGTCCTGGGTAGACCTAGAAAATACATGAAAATCAGAGTAAAGTAAAGAAAGAAAATCTGGGCATTCTCAGGGGACACTCAGGAGTGTCATCTATGGAGAATTCTGGGAGGTAAGTCCATGGAGTCAAAAGAAAGAGAGAGAGAGAGAGAGAGAGAGAGAGAGAGAGAGAGAGAGAGAGAGAGAGAGAGCGAGCGCTATCTTGCTGTGTACAAAGGGTAGGACTTAAATTAAGGTAAAGACCAAGTTGACGTTAACCATAGAGAAATGAGCTGTATAGATTTAGCTTTTGAAATAGACTGCCTAGACCCCAGATCAAGCTCCACCACTTCCTGGTTGTGACCATGGCAATTTACTTGATAACTCCAGATCTCGATTCCTTCACTTGAAAAATAGATTTAATAATAGAATCTATCCTGTAGAATGTGATGATACAAAATTGGGGGTTGAACCATAATGTGCTTAACAGAGTGCCTAGTATGAATATGACTGATTTTGTGATCCCCTTTCCACTTGGTGCTCTTCTACCTAGAATGTTATCATCATTCATTCAGCAAGCCAGACACCTAGAAGCCATCCTTAACACTTTGTTTCCCATCTCCCATATTCAAACCATCATCAATTTTATGAATATTACCTTCAAAATATCTATAAATCTACATGCTCTATGCATCTATATGCTTACCCTGTTAATCCAACTTGTTATTCTTCTTTGGCTATATAGTAAAAATGCTCAGTTAATTTGTCTCCCTGCATAACCCCTTTGACTTTTTCCAATCCATTCTTGAACCCAGAGTTCCCTAGGCAATGATATGTATGGTGCCCAAGGAGCAAGGTGTACAACCTGAAGTCTGGCCTCTGAAGCTTAGAGAATAAGCTTCTGTAGATTCAGCCCTAGACATTCCCTAAATCCCTGTGTCAAACTTGTGTTTACTTGTGACATAATCTTATCAGTGTCCAAGTAAATTTCAAAATGATCATTCTAAAAAAGTATGTATGCAAGTGTATTTCACAAATCAGAGCTTCAGCATTATACTGGATATCTTTTACAAATTCAATTTTTAATAAAGTGCTGTGTATTTAATTTGACTTATAGTTACATTATATAAAGAACATGTAACTAATTATTTTTCATCAAATCTACTCTAAATACCCCCAAATCCTCTCTTATTTTCACCAGGGCATGGAAGAAATAGCTTTCTGTATGTGTGCCATGACTTGGACAATTTGGGAAAGCAGGGTTCTAATCTATAGTAAAAGTAGCTTTAAACAAAGCAAATATGATCATATAACTTTTCTGCATAAAAGCTTAATGGCTTCATAGAGCACCTAGAATGAAGGTCAAGATATACCGAATGGACTCTAGGCCCTGACTGTCCTCCCCTGCTCCTTCTGTCTTGTTATCTGAAGCTCGTTATCTCTCTTGTTATCTTCTTATCTATCTCACTCTTTGCTCTCCAATTACCCTGAATTCTTTAATTCCTTAAAAACATCATGCTTCCTTCAATCATAGACTTTGTGTATGCAGATCTCTCTCTCTGAAATGTGAATACCTTACCCTCACTCTGCACTGTCACCCAATTAATTACATTTCATCCTTTAGCTTTCAGCTCAAAGACAACTTCCTCAAGGAATCCATACACACCCCCAGTCTAATTCAAGACTCTTTAATTCACCTATCAAATATCATGGACATTTATTTACCATTGTTATCAACAACACCTAACATGGTATTCGGCATTTAACAGGAACTTAATAAGAAACTCTTCAAAAATAGATTGAGAGCTAAGTTCTAGCTAGTCCTGAGTCAGGCCTGAGGTTGTCAGCTATGGCTCTTTGGCCTGGACTCAGGTAACCGGACTCCCACTGTATATAGTTCCACCAAGTGTCTGCCGAATTCATTCTTAAAAACTTGCTATGATGGAGGCTTTATTTCCTTTTGCTTAACTTTGAAAATATAAAGAACACAGAAGGATTTTCCATAGAATAGCAGTCAATCATCATTAATCTTTCTAATATGACAAAACTGACTCATTTTGTGTAACAGCTTCTGTTCTTTGTCAAAATATGTTCACATTTATATAAATGCTGCACATATATTTGTTTGCTGATTTTTTTTTTACTCAGCATAATAGTACATACACTTTCTTTAATCACTTCATAGTCTGTTTAGCTATCATTTTATACAACTACACAATTAGGTCTTCCAAAATACTTATTGAGTATTTTGGAATAAGATGATATAAGATGCTAAGCACCATGGAACCACCAAAGAAGCAAAGCTTCATTCAATTTATATGAGTAATAGTGAACAAATAAGTGGTAGAAATGGATGAGAGAAGAAATAGGTCAAGAGGAGCTTTTTAAATTTATTTCAAGGAAAAAATACATATCTGTATGCTCATGAGAGTGATGTAGTAGAAAAAGGAAAATTGATGATGTAGGAGAAAGAGTTTTGCTAGAGGGACAGATACCCTTGGGTAAACGAGAAAGAATTTAGTGCACAGGGCAGCCAGTAGGCACAATATATGAGACAGACTAGAAGGTGAGTAGATGTGGTGGCTGGAGAATATGGGAGACATCCTCTAATTGTTTCAGTTTTATTAACAACTGTAGAAAAGTAGATAGCAAAATGATCAGTAAAAAGTGGAATGTTGGTGTAGGTAGACACTGTGCTTTTTTCCTCCCATGGCCACATTAAAATTGCAACTAAAGTACAGAACAACCAACTTGGAAGACCATCCAAATATTAGATGAACAGAAATCCTATAATGAAAGATATAAAGAAGAAGCCACCTGGAGACTGATAGGAGGGGCAAAGATCTAAAATAGTTTGTCACTGCACCCACGTGTAGCAGTAGATAATTAGGACAAATATTCAGGCTACAAAGATCCTCCCTGAAGAGTGAGAGGCCCCAGCCCCACACCAGTCTCCCCAGCTTGGAGCACCAGTGTCTGGAAGAGCAGCCCCCACAACATCTGGCTGTGAAAATCAGCCAGAATTTCATTCATCTGGGTGGGATAGAGGGCAGCTGGAAGCCAGGTGTACTACTAAAGGGCTTGCACACAAAATCTTCACTCACAAACACTCACCCTAGGCTCTTGTAGAGGGTCAGTGACTGGGGACGTGCTAGAGACATACAGGGAGAGACTACATTGTGTGACTTCAAGGCAAGGGCTGGAGGAAATCCACCATTGTTCCTGTATTGTATCCTATGTAGCCAGGGAGCAGATACCATCTTACTTATGTTGAGCCTTACTTCACATGGTAAAATCTGAATTTGAATTGGCCTAGTGAGCCTCGCTCACTCCACCCTGATGAATCCCTAGGACTCCACACCACGCAACTTGAGTTCCAGAGACTGTTTTACAGTTGTTGTTGGCCCTCACTGTAGTTTTTCTTGGACAGCTCTTAGAGGGTCCACAGGCCTTGGGAGGGCAGCAGCTGGCTTTGGTGGGCTCTAAGAGTTTTGCACAGTGGCCATAGGCTCAGCGTTGGTGCCAAATCTGAATCTGCATTAATTCATTGAACATCATTCACCCATGCTGGTGACTACCTGACACCCTACCCAATTCTCATATCACCCATACAACTCCAGTCTTTTTCAATAGCTGGGCCATATGGACAGTTGGCTGATGGTAGCATGCCTAGAAGTTCCCTGGACCTTTTGTTGAGCTGCCCCAAGTCCAATAATGGTGACTGCTAGCCACACACTTCTAGGTTCAACACAGGCAACAACCAACTACAAAAAGTTTTGTAGCTCTTATCAGGTAGTCCAGGACCAGTCACAGAAAATAGATGATGTTGGCCTGCAAAAGAACCCCTTCTGAGAGTTCCCCAGAACCAGCAAACCCAGTGCCAGCTTCAAATCATAACAGAACATTACCTAATTAGCTCCACAAATGGCATTCCAAAAGTGTGGTCTAGGCAGGCAAGAGAACCCACTGGGCTGAATCCCACTCTGTGGGATGAGGCTCCCATACAGCATCTTGTTCACTGTGGTTGTGGCTAATCCTCATAGCTAGTAAGCCTAAGGGTCAATCCCACTGAGGGATGTGCCAACAGTAGTCAAGGCTCAACTACAACAGGAGGACACACATAACCCACACAAGGGACACTCCTGGAGCATCTGGCTCAGGTGACCAGGGAGACCATGCCACTGGGACCCATAGGAGATCTACTACATAAGGCCACCCTGCCAAGACTGAGAGACGTGGAAGTTCTACCTAATGCATAGAAACAAACACAGAGAGGCAGCCAAAATGAGAAAACAACAATACAAAACATGTCCTAGAAAAAAATAGGAGAAAACTCCAGGAAAAAAAAAAAAACTAAACTAAATGGAGACAAGCAATCTATCAGGTAAAGTTAAAACTGATGGTTACAAGGATGTTTAAGGAACTTAGTGAGAACTTCACCAAAGAGATAGCAAGCATAAATAAGAACACTGAAATTTTAGAAATAAACCAGTCAGAAATGAGGAATACAATAACTGAAATGAAGAATACACTTAAGAAATTAACAGTAGACTAGATGAAGCAGAGGATCAAATCAGATTTAGAAGACAAGGTAGCAGAACACATCCAAGAAAAAAAGAATTTAAAAAAGTTTTTTTTTAAAAAAGGATAGTTTAATGGACCTCTGGGACGATATAAAGCATCCCAACATTTTCACCAGGACAAGAAAGAGAACAAAAGATTGAGAATCTTTCAGCAGGACAAGAAAGAGAACAAAAGATTGAGAATCTATTTGAAGAAAAAAATGCTAGAGACTTTTCCTAACCTGGTGAAGGAAATAGACATACAAGTCCAGAAAGCCCAGAGAGTTCCAAACAAAAGAAATTCAAGGAGGCCCACACCAAGACACATCATAATTAAAATGTCAAATTTAAAGACATTTGTTAAAGATAAAGAGAAAATCTTAAAAGCAGCAAGAGAAACGAAGTTAGTTACCTACAAGGGAGCCCCCAAAAGATTGTCAGTTGATTTCTCAACAGAAACTTCGCAGATCAGAAGAGATTAGAAGGAAATATTAGAAGTGTTGAAAAGTAAGGAACTATAACCAAGACTGCTTTACCCAGCAAGGCTAGCATTTAAAGTTGAAGGAGATATAAAGAGCTTCTTAGACAATAAAAAAACTAAAGAAATTCATCATCACCAGAGTAGTATTACAAAAAATATTAAAGGGACGTTTTTAAAAAGAAGAATGGGGGGGGGAAAGAACATAAATACTAAAATAGAAATAACTATGTACCTATCAATAATCACTTTAAATGTAAACGAATTAAATGCTCCAATCAAAAGACATAGGGTAGCTGAATTGATAACAAGACCCATACATATGCTGTCTACAAGAGAGCAGATCAAGAGACACACAGAACTGAAAGAAATGGAAAAAGAATATTTCATGCAAATGAAAACAAAAAAATCTGGAGTAGTAATACTTATATTAGACAAAATAAATTTTAAAACAAAGGTGATAATAAGAGATAAGAGAGAATAAGAGATACATAAAGATAAAGGAATCAATCCAACAAGAGGACATGACCTTTGTAAACATTTATGCACTGAACATAGGAGAAATTAAATATATAAAGCAAATATTAACTGATAGCAGGGAATTTTAACACCCCATTGACATCGAGGGATAAATCTTCCACACAGAAAATCAACAAAGAAATAGCAGCCTTAAATGACGCATTAGATCAAATGGATTTAATTGATATTTTTAGAGTACTTCACTCCAAAGTAATAGCATATACATTCTTTTCAAGTTCAAATGGAACATTTTCCAAGATAAACTACATGTTAGGCCACAAAACAAGTCTCAATAAATTTAAGAAGATTGAAATTGTACCAAGCATCTTCTGTGATCATAATGGTATAAAACCAGAAATCAATTTCAAGAAAAATACTGAAAAACACACAAACACATGGAGGTTAAATAACAGGCTACTAAACAATAATGAGATCAAGGAAGAAATCAAAAGATACATTCAGACAGATGAAAATAAAAACATAATGACCCCCAGATCTATGGGACACAGTGAAAACAGTCCTAATTCATAGCAGTACAGGCCTACTTCAAGAAACAAGAAAAATTTCAAATAAGCAATCTATGCTTACACCTAAAGTAACTAGAAAAAGAACAATAAACAAAGTGCAAAGTTAATAGAAGAAATTAAATAATAAAGATCAGAGCAGAAATAAACAGTCTAAAAAAATACAAAAGATCAATGAAACCAAGAACTGATTTTTTAAAAAATGATAAACTGATAAACCTTTAACCAGACTCACCAAGGGGGAAAAAAAAAAAGAGGACAAAATAAAATCACAAATAAAAGAGAAATAACAACTGACATAACAGAAATACTAAGAATTATAAGAAATGCTACAAACAATTATATATCAATGAATTCGATAATCTAGAAGAAATGTATTTATTCTTAGAAATACACAATCTTCCAAGACCAAATCAAGAAGAAACAGAAAATCTGAAGAAACCCATTACTACTAATGAAATCCAATCAGTAATCAAAAAACTCTCTACAAACAAAAGTCCTGGACCAGATGGCTTAACAGATCAATTTTAACGAACATTCACAGAAGAATTAATACCTATTCTTCTCAAACCATTTCAAAAAATTCAAGAGAATGGAAGACTCCCAACCTCATTTTAGGAGGTCACCATACCAATTCCAAAGCCAGGCAAAAATATTGCAAAAATAGAAAATAGACTGATGACCCTGATGAACATAGATGTAAAAATCCTCAACAAAATGTTAGCAAACTGAATGCAGCAATACATTAAAAAGATGTATGATCACCATGATCAAGTAGGATTTATTCCTGGGATGCAATTTGGTTCAATACCTACAAATCAATTAACCTGATACAACCACATAAAGAAAATGAGAATAAAAACATATGATCATATCAATAGATGAAGGAAAAGCTTTTGGCAAAATACAGCATCTATTTATGATGAAAACTCTCAGCAAAGTGGGAATAGAGGGAACATAGCTCAACATAATAAAGACCATATATGACAAACCCACAGCTAACGTCATACCAATAATGAAAACCTAAAAGCATTTTCCTTATGATCAGGAACAACGCAAGGATGTCCACTTTTATCACTTCTATTCGACATAGTATTGGAAGCTCTAGCTACAGCAATCAGACAAGAAAAGATAAAAAATAAAAAGCATCCAAATTGGAAAAGAAGAAGTAAAACTGTCATTATCTGTAGATGACATGATACTTTTTGTAGAAAATCCTAAAATTCCACAAAAAAATAATTAAAATGGATAAATGAATTCAATAAAGTAGCAGGATACAAAATCAATATTCAGAAATCTGTTACAGTTCTACACACTAATAACAAATTTTCAGAAGGAGAAAATTTAAAAAAACAAACCCTCTATAATCGCATAAAAAAGAATACCTATGAATAAATTTAACCAAAGAGGTAAAAGATTTGTACTTGGAAAATTATAAGACACTGAAGAAAGAAACTGAAAAAGAAACAAATAAATGGAAGCATATATCATGCTCATGGATAGAAAGAATTAACGTTACTAAAATATTCATACTACTTGTTGAAGGACTTGTCATGGTGATCACTTCTTTAGGTATATAAATGCTGAAAAACTACAGTATATATCTGACACTAACACAATATTATATGTTAGCTATATTTTAATAAAAATCTTTTTTAAAAAAGTCCATACTACCCAAAGTGATCTATAGATTCAGCATAGTCCCTATCAAAATACCAATGGCATTTTTAAGAGAACTAGAACAAATAATCCAAAAATTTATGTGTAATTATAAAAGACTCTGAATGGCCACAGCAATCTTGAGAATAAAGAACAAAGTTGGAGGTACCACACTACCTGATATCAAACTATACTACAAGGCTATATTAATCAAAAAAACAGTATTGACATAAAAACAGACACATATATCAATGGAACAGAATAAAGCCAGGAATAAACCCATGCCTATATGGTCAATTAATCTATAACAAAAGAAGAAAGAATGTACAATGGAGTAAAGACAGTATATTCCAAAAATTGTACTAGGAAAACTGAACAGATATGTGCAAAAAAAAAAAAATTTAAATTAAATTAAACCACCCGCTTACATCATATACAAAAATAAACTGAAAATGGATTAAAGACTTAAATATAAGACTCAAAATTCCAAGAAGGAAACATAGGCAATAAATTCTCTGACATTGCTTTTATTAATATTTTTTTTCTGATATGCTGCCTTGGGCAAGAGAAACAAAGAAAAAAGTAAACAAATGGGACTACATCAAACTAAAAAGTTTTTGCACAGCAAAGGAAACGATCAACAAAACAGAAAGACAATCTACTGAAAGGGTGAAGATATTCATCAATGAAAAATTCAATAAAGGGTTAATATTCAAAATTTATACAGAATTCATGCAAATTAACACCAAATAAAACCTAACAATCCAATTAAAAAATGGGCAGAGGATCTGAATAGACATTTCTCCCAAAATGGTCAGTTGACATGAAAAGATGCTCAATGTCACTAATCATCAGAGAAATAAATGCAAATTAAAACCACAATGAGATATCACCTCAAACATGTCAAAATGGCCATCATCAATAAATCACAAACAAATATTGGAAAGAATGTGGAAAAAAGGGAATTCTTGTGCATTGTTGGTGGAATTGTAAATTATTACAACCACTATGAATAAGAGCATGGAGTTTCCTCAAAAAATTAAAAATAGAACTACCATATAATCCAGTAATTCTACTTCTGAGTATTGATCTGAAGAAATGCAAAACACTAATTTGAAAACATATATGCACCCCTATGTTCATTGCAACATTATTGACAATAGCTAAGATATGGACACAACCGGAGGCCCCATCAATAGATGATTGGATAAAGAAGTGGTACACACACACACACACACACACACACACACACACATGTACAATGGAATATTACTCTCCCATATAAAAAGAATGAAATTTTGCCATTTGTGATTCCATGGATGGAATTAAAAGGTACTGTGCTATGTGAAATAAGTCAGACACAGAAAGACAAATATGTGATCTCATATGTGGAATCTAAAGAACAAAATAAAAGAACAAACAAAATAGAAACAGACTCATAGATGCAGGAAACAAGCTGATTGTTGCCAGATGGGAGGGGTGTTGGAGGGGGGGCACTAATGAAAGGATTAAGAAGTACAAATTGGTAGTTATAAAATAGTCATAGGGATATGAAATAAAGCATAGGAAATATAGTCAATAATATTTTAATAACTATGGATAGTGCCCAGTGGGTACTAGACTAGTCAGAGGGATCACTTCATAAATTATATAAATGTCTAAAACAAGGCTATACACCTGAAACTAATATAAAAGAATATTGAATGTCAGCTGTAATTGAAAAATCAAAAAAGAGGGGTGGGCAATGACAGAGAATAAGAGGTTCAAACTTCCAGGTATAAAACAAATAAGACACAGGGATATGGTGTACAACATAGAGAATACAGTCAATAACACTGTGATAGCGTTGTGTGGTGTCAGATGAGTGCTGGACTTAACCTCATAGTCACTTCTTTAGGTATATAAATGTTGAATAATTTGGTGTACCCCTGAAACTAATACAATATTGTATATTAGCTATATTTTAATTAGTATTATTTATTTTTTTTAAAGAAAACTGCACTGTTGGAGCAGGTGGTTAAGGTCTGAGGAAAAGAGAAGATACACAATGGTGGTCTAGGTCAGAGAATGGGTCAGGGAAGTACTGCTTGATTGCTGAAAGGATGAAAGGCTCATTGGAAGTTTGTGGTCATGAAAAGTGACACCAGTCAGAGTGGTTGTGATCTTTTTTAGCTACATAAATGAAGATGCAAAGTTAGTTCAAAGTTAGCTTTAAGCAGGGTTGTGGTTTTGACAATTTAGGATTACATAGTGATAGAAAAGCAAAGAAATTAGGGTCGAGGTTATTCAAGGGAGTAATTTAATGATATGTATTTGTGACATATACCAGGCTGACAGTCTGGTGAGGGAAAAAGATAAGAAAAATTGTATGGTAAAAAAAAATGCTAGAATAGAAATATTCATAGGATTCCATGAGAACACAAAAGAAGAATTTTATGTACCATATTTTACTAAATCATTGTAGAATATTGCTATCAATATCTATCGATTAGATAATATCACAATAAATAGTTTGGTACATGTAATATATTTTAAATAATATGCCTAGAAATAGATTTGAATACTTAATCTCCTCCCACACCTTATTGGCTTAAATAATATTTGGGTTTATTTTTTTCCATATCCAGACATTTCAGAGAATTGTGATAATGCTTAAAGTTTAATGATTTGGAGGGGCTTCTAAGGATATAAGTATCCTATTTTTATAACTTTCTCTTATAGATCACAAAAGTTTTCTAGCGCTACTGGAGTCATGCACAGCATCTGAATTTGGAATTATCACTGAATTTGAAATTATCACCACATGTGCTACCCAGCCTTTAAGATGAACTTCTTAATCAAAGATCATTATCTCAAGAACCCTGATTTTTCTTTTTGTATTCTGGCTTTTCTAAGGTCTCACTAATATATAATGCAAATTATGCCTTCATAGTTTATTAGAAATACATAGCTGAACTCTAGCAGTGGAAAGTTCTAAATTCTCTAGTATATAGAAGACATATAAGAGGTGGTGATACATGTTTTATCTACATGGCCATATCCAGCCAGCATAACTTGTTACTACATACACTTTGAGTTATTTTCTAAAGTTCAGTTACCAATGGGAATTAATCAAAGTCTCTTACCAGTTAACACCAGTTCACCATTGTATGTGTCTACTGCAGTTTTACTGCAGTCTTGTCAGTATTGGGTGCTAAAATCATATTTTAGCTTAATATTTCAAATGTTTGTTGCTGAAAAATAATTGGGGGTGGTACTGAAATTGACATTTAAAAAAACAACAAATGATTAAGTTATCCTTAAATAACTTAGCATATATACTTGAATTTATTTTCTTTGAATTAAATTTTCTACACAACTGGTAGGTTACATTTTGTAGACAAAAGATGGAGAAAAAAATGACTTCTTTCCATTTCTGTATAGCAAAGAAGCAGTTGCCTCTCTCTCTTGTCTCCCAAAATGGGAAAGATACCTTTGCTACTTAGAGACAGGATGGAAAGCATCCTTGGTTATGACCTTATCCTTTTCATATGTCAATAAATCTCTCCAGTAGCCCAATAGTACCCTGTGTCTTGGACTGTTGACCTAGAAATGCCTCCAAGATCTGGGTTTTATCTCTTCTGATGTAAATACCTGAGGAGATAGCACTCCAGGATTCCTGGCACATGAGGGCTGTAAAGTCTCATTTAAGCTGTAAGCATTTGGCTCTCTCAGTGAGACAAGGAAGGTCATAGTGTCTTCTTAGATAGAGTAGTTTACATAAGTGGCTAAATACTCTTCTCAGAGTAAAATGTTTCTAGGGGACAGGAAAGCAAACATTTCTTATCTTTTCATTATGTGTATTTCCATGTCTCAGGAGTCTAGGCTTTTTTACAGGAGCACCAAGAAATTCAGGAAAATTTTATTTCCCCATAGTATATAAATTATTTCTTAGTAAAGATAATTTAATAAGAATAAAAGAGATTAAACTATTGATACATGCAACATCATCATGAATGTCGACGAATTTCAAAAACATTATGTTGTGTGAAAGAAGTCATACACAGAAGAAAGAAGAGTATGTGCTGTATAATTACAGATAGAGATAAAGTTCAAGAATGGGCCATACTGAACTATTGTAATGAAAGTCAAAACCAGTGTTTGCATATAGAGAGGTAAGGATAAGTTGTAAGGGGCATAAGAGAACTTTCTTTGTACATGAGGCTGTTCTATGTCATGATTCAAGAGATAGTTACATAGGTATACACAGTTAACAGAAATCAAAAAACTATACATATAAATCTGGCAATTTCACTGTTTGTAAAATTTGACTCAATTTAAGAAGTATTCTTCACATGTATTCTTTGTTTGCTGACTACTTTAAAATCCTTGGTCTTTAAGTAAAATATGCTCTTTCTCTATTCCTCACTCTCAAAATGCGGGGAAAAAATCCAACACCAAAAGGATTTTGAATCCTTTCTCTATCTCCACCTACTGTAGGGCTACTGAGGAAGAGTAAATGCCATTGCCTCCAACACAGACCAACATGAACTCTTATAGAGTGAAACTGCCCAAAGTGATGCAATAATAAAACCAGGACTATGCTCCTGAAATTCTGATTCCTAAATCAGTCTCATTCTTTTTAACACAAACTATCCTGCAATTTTCATGGATCAGAAGATTCAATAATTTTAAGATGTCGCTTCTCCCCAAAATAAGCTATTGATGTAACACAATCCCAAGAAAAATCTCAGCAGTAAATTGTTTTTTGTTGAAATTGAAAAGATAATTCCAAAACTTATATGGAAATGCAAAAGGCCTAGGATAGCAATTTTTTTTTTTTGGAAAAAGGATAAAGTTGGAGGACTTAATTGACACTATTATAAGACTTAGTATAAAGCTACTATAGACATAAAGATAGACAAATAAATCAATAGAATGGAACAAATTGTCCAGAAATATGCTGACAAGACACAGACTGATTTTTTTACAAAGGTGCCAATTAAATTAAACATAAAAAGATTATTATTTTTTCAACAAATAATACTACAACAATTGAATTGTCATATGCAAAAAAATAAAATAAAATGAACCTTGAATTACCTAACACCAGATACAAAAATTAATTCAAAATTAATTATAAACAAAAATGTAAGAGATAAAAACTATAAAACTTCTAGAAGAAAACATAGAATAACATCCTAATGACCTTAGGTTTAGCAAAGAATTCTTAGATAAGATACAAGAAACATAAAAACTAAAAGAAAAATATCAATAAATCATATTCGACTATGAGTAAAAAAGTTTATTTTTTAAAAGCACAGTTAAGAAAATGAAAAGGTAGTTGTATGCACCCCCATGTTCATTGCAGCATTATTTACAATAGCCAAAACATAGAAGCAACTTAAGTGTCTATCAATAGATGAATTGGTAAAGAAAATATGATTTTTTTGTATGTATATATACATATATAATGAAAAATTATTTAGCCATAACAAAGAAGGAAATCTTGCCATTTGTGACAACATGGATGGACCTTGAGGGCATTATGCTAAGTGAAATAAGTCAAACAAAAAAGGCAAATACCATATGATCTCACCTACATGTAAAATCTAAAACAAACGAACAAAAAAACCAAACTCTTAGATACAGAGAACAGATTGTTGGTTGTTGGTTACCAGAAATAGGGGTGAAGATGTGGGAGGTGGGTGAAATGGGAAAAAGGAATCAAAAAGTACAAACTTCAGTTATAAAATAAATAATTTATGGGGATAGAATGTACAGCATAGTGACTATAATTAATGTATTACATATTACTAAGAGAGTAGGTCTTAAAAGTTCTCATCACAAGAAAAAACATTTATAGCTATGGTAACAGATGTTAATTAGACTTATTGGATGGTCATTTCACAATCTATATAAATATATCATTATGTTGTACATCTGAAACTAATATAATGTTATATGTCCATTATGCCTCAATTAAAAGAAATAAAATGGAAAGGTAAGCCACAGATTGGAGAACAATATTTGCAAAACATATCCAACAAAGGATTATACCTAAAATAATAAGATGCCAGTACACACTTAGTAGAATGACTAAAGCTAAAAGGAATAATTTTATGAGAAAGTAGATCAACAGGAACAATTATAAACTGCTCTTTGGGATACAAATTATTATAACTAATGGCAGTTTATTAAAAAGTTAAACATACTCTTATCATGTGACTCAGACATTTCACTCTTAGGTATTTACCCAGAGAAATAAAAGCATATGTTCACACAAAGATTTGAACATGATTGTTCATAGTAGTTTTATTTATAATATACCCAAATTAAAAATAATTTAATTGTCCATTAGCAAATGAATAGATAAATTGTGGTATACCTATACAATGGAATATATTCAACTCTTTGTTACATTTTAAATAGTAAATATAACAGCAGAAATCTGTTTTGATTATTTTTAACTAAATTTATATTCAAAATTAATTACAAGAATCATTAATATTACTCTATACATATTTTATTTACAAATGCAATATCTTTTGTTCATCTAGACACTGCCAAAAATTAGTTAGAAGTGGCTCAAAGTTCTCCACACAATTCTAGTGAGATTACTACTCCATTTCCCCATATACACTCCCAGAGGAAATCAATTGACCAGGAATGTGGTGCTAGTAAATAAATGACAAACAGAAAATATACATTTCCTGTATCCCTGCTAACCTCAGTCATTTCAAAATGTCCAAGCCTCATTTCTAGACACTCTCCCCCGTTGACTACACATTTTCCCGTCAATTTTGGAACTCATAGTTTGTAATCACCAAAATTCTTTACATTTTCCTCCTCTTCTAGAGGATCTTTTAACCAACTTGCTTTACTTCAAACTGGACTCACCTCTGAGGATGTTACTTCCTCTGCACCATTTTCGAGTAGGGGCTATATTTGTCTCCCTTTTCCTACACGGCACTGGAATTCTAGGGTTTCAAAGCCACATCTAGACCATTTTCCCTAAAATGAAAATGCCATCTACTTTGAGGATTTTACCATTGAGGTCTGCCGATCCATCTTTCTATACCACAACTGTCTATTGACCAAACAGTACCTAAATACTGCCTGGCCATTCTATCTGTTCTTCAATTGTCAATCTACATTCCCATACTCCAAAACACTATGTAACATCTCTTCTCAAACCTCCAACACCCCTTCTCTCTTCAGACAGCTGACAGCCTTATTTCTTACCTCATAAAAAAATAGAAACAATCAGAAAAGAATAGAAACAATCAGAAAAAAATAGAAACAATCCATCATAAAAATTACCAACTGGATGAACGCGTGCACTCTGCTTTTCTTTCAGTTAACTGTCCAGGACCTAATAGGTTAACCGTTCAGGACCTAATCTAAGGTCAATTCTTAGGCTATGTCCATCTCCTCTCACTTATCCAAGGACATCGCTTTTATAATTAACCTCTCTTTCTAAAAATATCAATTTTCTCTCTCTACAGCAATACTATCTTTTTCTTAAACAAATCAAAAACTCTACGTTGACCTATCATTACCTTCTACCCACTGATCTGTTTTATAAGAAAACTCAGAGAGTTATTTTTATTTGATTTCTCTGATGTTTCAGTTAGTCTTTCCTCCCCAAGCCACTCCAATCAAGTTTTGTAATCATTGGTCTCAGTGAAAACAATTATAAGGTCAATAATGACCTCTATATTGCCAAATTCAAGACTCAGCCCAGTGAAAACTCAATTTATCAACAGCATTTGACTGGGTTGATCACGCCCTCCTCCTTGAAATATTTTCTTGGATTGACTTCCCAGACGCCATACCGTCTGCCTACCTCAGAGGCTGCAACTTCTTAGTCTGTTTTTCTGATTTCCATCTTCTCTCTAACCTCAACATTGACAAGGTTTCAGGGGTCAGCTCTTGAGCCTCTTCTTTATCCCATTCACTCCTCCTGTTGATTGTATTCAATGAAGTTTTAGATACTATGTTAAAGATTTGTAAGTATATTATCTCTAACTCTGAACTCTTGCCTAATCTTCAGATTTTTATATGTGCATTCTAAGGACCTAGAAAATGCCCATCAAATGATAGTTCCTCAATTAAATATTTGTTTTAGGAATTATTCGCAAATAAATACTAAAAAATTGTTTAGAGTATAATATTCTATCACATGTAACCTTGAAATTTTCATATATAACCTTAATATTGACAATTTAGACCATTTCTAAAATTTGTGCAACAAATAATGTCAAAATCCAATTCTATCAGCCAGATGGCCGTGGACTTGTTACTTCATATTTTTATTATTAATACTTCATATTTTCTTAAGCCTCAGTCACTTTATCTGAATGATGGGAGAGTAATACCTCTCTCATATGGAAGAAATGTAAACTAAATGAAACAATATAAGCAATTACTATAAGACTGACATAGTGTTATGTACCCAATAAACAGTAGTTATTAATACTGTCTTTGTGCATGATTCCTTCAACACATCCCTGATTCTTACCTCAGTGTGGATTCCTAGGACCTACATTGTCAATACATATAACATTTTTATTACTCTCAATAGATATCGACAAGTGATTTTGCAGAAAGATGTACCAATTTATACTTCTACCAACAATTTATGTGAGTACTTGCCACATGACACTTCACAAGAACTATTATCACTTTATATTACTTTAATTAGCATTGTTTGATAAAGATATAATATAAATTCACTTCTTTCATCAAATATTATTATAGTTATGGTGTCAACTTATCTGTGACTTAAATTGAATTTGTGTTGGTTTCCCTATCTGGTAAATGGAAATAAATATGTAGGTTGGAAAGGGGAATATATAATTGGACTAATTGACTAGCATAGTGCTTTTGAAAAGATGGACTGCTTCAGGGTCATGTGATTTTACCACATTATATATTTAGAATATCTCAATTGAAATCAAGCTGTGAGTACAATTCAGTGATAAAGGCTGTCAGGAAGGTGGCCTTGTTTTCTTTTTACAGCAGCTGGCTTCTCTGAATTGCTTAAGCTATACAGTAGCTTGGCAATTATGATGTGTATGCCTGTGCACTTTATTCTTACAAAATCATCTCCATGTTCATCTGCTTAGTCATTAAGTTTTATGGTAGAAGTTAAATGCCAAATGAAATTGTAGATTTGAACTGTTTTATGGCCTCAAAGAAAATCTCATTTACCACAAAGTAGCTATGAACAGATATGAATGACAGATGAAAGTGTACAGGATTATTATAAGTAGAAGAGGAAAATTAGTTCTAAGGAGACACAGAAAAACAAGCTGATATCATTTTTTTATCATTTTCTCCAGCGCTTGATCACTTCCTTCATTCTTTCATCTGTTAATTCATTCATTCACCTACTCGATAATCATTTACTAAACACCAACTGAGGTAACCAGGACATGGGTCTATTTTTATGAAGATTCTAAAATATAGTAGGAGGAACTCTTAGAGCCATAGACAAGAAAAAGCAATATTAAATACACTACTCATATCAATACTTTTGTTTGGAGATTTTATAAGAAATGATGATTATAGAGTAAAAATTTTCTAGTATAAGATTCAAAAGGAGCATGAGACAGCAGGCAATGCTTATGGGAGTTGAAGCTGTGTGTGGCACCAATTAAATTTAGTGATTTTTTAAATAGGCTGGAATAATGAATGGATCAATAAATAGTCTAAAATACAGATGTGCTAGTTCAATTTACATTATTTGAACATCAATTTTTACAAGTTCTCTTTCTGTATGTGTGCATGCATGCATGTATATATGTGTAGTTTATATCTAACAAATGAAAAGATACAGAAGTCTGTAAACTGACAGGTTTGATATTGACCCTCAAAAACCTACAAAACTACAAACGAGTACCTATGAGCATGTAAAAAGTTAGGAATAAAAAGTCAGAATACAAAAGCATTTACTAAGGTTACATTTTATTAGATAAAATGTTTTTACTTTTTTCATAAATTTACTTGGTTTTAGGAACGTTATGGACAATGTGCCTACTGTTATGTTGATTTCATTAAATTATGTGACTAAGTACTATGGAAGAAAGTACAGAATGCAGTTAGAGAGATTCTCAGCTTGTGTCAAAACTACATATATAGTGTTGATAAGTAAATCAGTATCAAGCTAGGCATGGTTAGTTGTTTCACAAGGCTCCTGGTCTTAATGCATAATATTTTACTAACAATTTTGATTAAATGAATGGTAGCAGTAAAATCATGTGGAGTTTTTCATCTTGGCCCTCCAGATTTACTAACCATTGTTTTCTACCTCTCCTCATATCACATTGAGCTCTAGGAAGCTGACCTTTAATTGCCTAATCAATGGGCTCCCTTTCCCTCTGGCTTCTGGTTGGGATAATCAATGAGACACAGCTGCAGGACAAGATTGGAGTCAGGGTATTCATTTTCCCATGTGCCTGTCAGGGTAAACTTGGGCTGGCTGTACTCCTCTATTTAAGAGTATGGCTCCTGTGAGGGGCTGGCTCATCCAGGTAACTATTCTGCCTTGACATAATAATGTCTTCAGTAACCCCTCTCACTAGTCCAGCTAACAACACTGTCTTTTGTAGGTTCCTCTTACCCCTGCCCTCATCTTCGTAAAAAGTCTCTTCTTTAAACTCTTCACAGATATTCCATTAAATGTGCCAAATGCTTCCTGCCAGGCCCCCAACTGATGCAATTATTCTCCAAGACTACTTGTTCAGAAACCCCAAAGTAACCTCAACTTCCTTTTTCCTTTGTATCCCACATATAATTATTGTCTAGCTCTGTCTTTTCTACTGCTGTATAATATCAAATCCATCCTCTCCTTTTTACATCTATTAGTTTAGTTCTAGTTCACATGAACCTTGATGTGAAATGATATAACACACATAGAAGCACCATTTAAATTATGTCATTCCAGTATTTCTTAAAGTTACAGTATAATTGCTATAGCCCCTGAACTCCTCTCTCTTACTTTTTCTATCTGCTCCAGTATATACCAGATAGAGTCAACAGTTCTTTCTCTCCAAAACCTAAATCTAATCATATCACTTCCCTACTCTACAGCCTTTGATTCCCAGTTCTTTAGAATAACCCTAAGCTCCTTGTTGCACTTTCAAGACTCCAACAATTTGGCTTCCAATATTATCTCTGGGACCTAAACTGCTTTATACCTCTTTGTGCCCTCCCCAAAATGCCCTGAACGTAGCCACCTGTGCATCTTTGTTACATGATTTCTCTTGGCCTGTAATATCATTTACATGGTGACCCCAGTTTATGAAATTCCACTCACATTTATTACCTTTAATTTCAAAAGTCATCTTCTCCATGATGTGTTCCCTGATCCCACGAGGGAATGAAACTCTCCCTTTTCTATACCCCCACAGACCTACCCAGGTATCTGTACAGCATATTGGCTTACAGTTATTTATGTAAATGAATATTTTCTCTGAGGCATTTCAAACTCCTTGTGTACAGAAATTATTTGGCCTCTCTCATTTATTTAATTTCCATCTCTTCTATGTCCAGCATATATTGACTGCATGAAAATGCTTATTGAATAAATTAGGTTATGACATACAATTAGAAGCAAGTTTTGTCAAATTTTGTATCAAACAAATCTATAACGCATAGCTAATATGAAGGTCGATATAATCAAGTTTCAAAATTATTTTGATAGACTAGCTATAGTGAAACTAACAAATGGATATTAAGAAAGATAAAATTATGCCTCTAAATTTTAAATGTAGAAATGCACGAGTGTAGATTTCTAGACCTAGTTAGTTCAGCTACAGTTTAAATTGTAATCATGGATTTATTTTCAATAAATGTAACCAAAATATATAAGTAACTTCATATCTAGTTTCAAGAGCTAATATAGATTTAGATTAAAAGTAATGAGAGCTATATTTTATTCTGCACAGTTTAAACTGTATCACATGTAACATGTTCAGTTATAGGTTTTTAAAGTAGACTTTGACAAATTACGAGTCTATTAGGAGAATCCTCACAAGTTAACCAGAATATTTTGCCAGAAAGGAACAAGACTGGAAACAAAGCCGATTAGCCCCTAACATGTGAGGCAGATTAATTTTGGTAGTCTCAGAGATTCAAATTATAGCAAGTGGAAAGAAGTTGTAGGTAGACAGAGTCCAGCTGTATGTAATAAAGAACATATCTATAATCAAAACTGCCTATTGGTTATGATATCCTAAATGCATCACTAGAACTGTTTAAGTGGGGGTAGAAAAGTCCTGTGCCCAGTGATGAAATAGAAGGGATTTTCACCTTGGCAGGAAAGAAGGGATAGACCACTTTCCAAAACCATTTTATGATTAATTTGCCACAAACTCAACTTTTACTGTCAGTTCTTTACAAAAACTTACCTGGCTCCATGTTTTCTACTGTTATCAGTTATAAACTCATCTGCCTGGTTCTGAATGGCTCACAGTCATACCTAACCAAGTGAATCATTTTTCCTACAAATTCACAGTATGTATCTTTAAAAGTAATAATATCTGTCTCATGTCTCATCAGCATACTAAGGTCTTGGGATGAGTACTGCTAAAATAACAATAAGTCCTTTCAGCTTTGCTTTTCTTAACATAATATTTATCAGTGTACAGGGTCCATTTTATTGTAGATATCCTATAAAGAGAAACATTTTAAGATTGGCAACTTTCTATCTCCTGTGCCTTCTTCACTATATCTTTTCACATGGGGTCAACATCATTCCCCATTTATTTAACAAATATTTATTGTTATATGAAAGCACCATGCTAAAGGATTGGAGTATAAAAATAAAACATGATTCCATTTCTCATTGTGCTTAGATATAGTGGAAAAGACAAACAGGAAAGTAAATCATTATATTCCAACATGACGAGAGCTAGAGGTGAAAGCAGAAGAGACAAAATGCCTGTGGTCTGGGGATTTGAGAGGGAAAGGGAAGAGATCACCAATGAGGTAAAAACTGAAGTCAGTTTGGAGACATAAATAGAAGCTTAGTGGAAGCAAGCAAGGAACGACGTTACTAGCTAAGAAAACCAGGAACTTTCCCACAAACCTAAAAGAACAGAATTTATTCAGGGTCTACAAGAAGTTTTGAACAGCTCTAGCTCTGTTTGAAGACATAATAGAAGATGAAGCTGAGAGGTGAGCTGGGTTAAAATCAGGGTCCATCATACTGTAACAAAGACTTCAGACTTTATCTGAATTCAGTTCTGCCATGAGAAGAAATTGGATGTCTCTGAAGGCAGAAGAATCTGAAAGGTCTGTTGGTTTTTTAATTTATTTACTTTTTTACGCAAAGTTGTGGTGATTTTCTATGGGGAAGGAGACGCATGCCTTGGGATGGTGTGCAGATGTTTTGATCCCAGGAGGCCAATGCCCAGCCTAAACAGGTTCCCCTCTGGCATCCCTGTGAAGCGTGCCCCCTCTGGGCACAGGTGGATTCCAAGGCTGTGTGCCTCATCTTCTATTTCAAGTCCAAAGGGACCTGACTCATAGAGGCTGTATGAAGAGAAAAATCATTCTGGAGAAGGGCACTCAAGGGACGCTGCTGCACATTCCGCCAATTGAATCAAATTCTGTCAATTGTAGAGCAGGAGGTGCATAGGAGCTCTCTGCTGGGCAGGAAGTTAGGAGATCAGCACAGAGGCCAAGGCGGTCACAGCTGTGAGTGCTTGTATTGCCTGTAAAGCAGTGACAAAGGAAACATTCTTCCCTAAGCAGAATGATCCCTGATTGCTTGGAAAATAGAGATAGAAGAACACGCGACAGATATTTTAAGTCCTTGGCCTTTGAGGAATTATCTTGAGTGCTCTATTAGGTTATTTTTGGGAAAATGCTAACCCTGCAATTCAGAGTCTGAAAATGCCTAGCACTTAAGAAGTTAGCAGGGCGTCAGTAGGTTCTGTTTCCATAGATTGGTCCTATATATCAGTGCCTAAACATTTAATATCTTTCTTTCTCTTCCCCTCCCCTATCCTTTTCTTTCCTAGCATCAAAATCAGGCCAAAGGAAGAAGGTGAGAAAGAAAAAAGGTTCACTAGTTTATATGACAAGCCTCAATGAAGTGATTCAGGTTTTTGGAACCAAATTCATTTCTGATTGTGCTCTATGTTTTAAGCAACAAAGAGAAGTATAATCACATTCTTCTACATTATATTTTTACCTCTTCAGAGTTCGAGAAATAATGGGATTAATTCTTACATGGCATACCCAGGTCTGCAAAGCTGGCATAAGGAATGAACCCCAGGGCCTTCCAGGGCCACCCAAGACAACGTAGATCCTGAGCATGATGTCTGCACATAGAGTCTCCCAAACAATAATTATTGCATAATTTGTATTAGAATATTTTCCTTTGTCAGTGTTCTAGTTCTTCTCTCCTTAATTGCTCACAAATCACTGAAAGCATTTTAAGTTTTCTTTCTACTATCAATGATATTTATCAGGCAAATTAGTCATTGATGCAGTCAGTGCAGTTAAATGCTTCTATATTATTCCTTCAACTGCCTGAGCTCTTCATTTTTCTGTTACATGTCTGCTTTTTCAGTTTGAAGGTCATTCCTCTTCACGGTGCTTTCCTAAGAAGTTAGAAATAAAATAAGAGATAGATATTTCTGTTTTCTCTTCATTGGCTCCAAACCACTGACCCATCCTTTGCACTAAACTGTAAGCTGTCTAAAGGCAGGCAGGAAAAGTAACCTACTCATCTCAGGATTCTAACACTGTACCAAAATTTTTGTCCAAAATTTTGGAAAACTTATCACGTAGGATTATGTGAGGACAATCCAAAATATATGTGTATGTAACAAATGTTCTACTGAATAGAACCAGGTCTTTTGTCTCCAAATGCAGCAAATGCATCCTGGATGACCACCACCAAGTCACATCCTTGTGTAATCCCATTCCTAAAGAGTTGGTGGAACCTATGACCTGCTTCTAACCAATAGAATATGGCAAAAGGAATGGAGTATCACTCCTGTTATTGTGTCACCTCATATGGCAAAATATAAGGGATTTTTAAGATGCATTAAAGTTTCTAATTAGTTGACTTTGAGTTAACCAAAAGAAATATTGCACTGGATAGGCCTGACATAATCCAGGAAGCCCTTTGAAAGAAGGTTTAGGTCTTTTCTGAAATCAGAAACTCGAAAAAAACAGAAAATTTTCTTCTCTCTCCCCTGGCCCTGAAAAGCAAAGCACCATGAGTTCTACAGCTGCAAGGAAGTGAACTTTGCCAAAAATCACGAGTGATTTTGGAAGAAGACCCCAGACTCAGAAGAGATAATAGTCCAGCCAACACCTTGATTATAGCTTTGTGAGACCCTGAGCAGAGGACCCAGCTAAGTCGTACCCAGACTTCTAACACATGGAAACTGTGAAGTAATAAATGGACTTTTGAAATATATTTTTGTGTTTTCATAGAAAACTGATACACTGAACATAAATAAAATTGCTTTTGTGGTTATTATTGGACTACTTTGCAAATCTTAGCTATTTTTGTTACAGATTTTTCCTGACAATTTTTTTTTTAAGTTTTGTCTTTGGTTATTTTGCTTTCTTTTTTCTATTATACATAAGACTAAAAAAAATTGTTCTCACTGAGAAACTCCCTGACTCACCAGGCTTGGTGAGTTCTTTAGGTCCCATGCTGCTTTCTTCCTTGCTGAGGTTAACAGCAGTGACACAAGCAAAATTTAATCTTTGAAAGCTGATCCTCTTCAGCTTTCTTCTATCTCTGGAGTTTTGTAGCATACAATTGAGAAGATTTTTGTCCAAAATTTTGGAAAACTTATCACGTAGGATTATGTGAGGACAATCCAAAATATAGAGCACTAGAATGCCCACTATCACTTTTTAGAGTTTAACATTTTATAAAGCCCCCTTGCAAATGTAATTATAGCCTCTAAATTACCTCATGAGATGAGAAGCTAAAGTATCCTGTCCTGTTTCTGGAGAGGTCTTTAATTTACAGGTGAAGAAACCAAAGCCCTTAAGGGTTAAGGATGTTTCCCAAGGTAGTAAGTAATAGAGGTGGATGAACCCAAGAGAGTCAACACCCAAATACTATATTCTTTGCATTTCCTCAGAGACTCTAACAAGGATTTCTTATACCATATTGCGTGAAGTCAAAGTCTATTCTGTGATAATCTGCATGGAGTGCTTTATATAGCAAGATCTGAGACACCACTTCAGATTATAAGGATCTCTGGGAGGTGGAAGCCAGCAATGTGCATTTTAAACAAACTTCTGATGCTCTTTTTCCATCTAAAGACAGCCTCATTGCTTTAAGATAACAGGACCATGTTTCCTCAGGTTTCCATCTTGCATATCTCATTCAAAATAAATTCCTTTTTGGATAGAAATTATGTCCAAAGTAGCCATTTGTTAGTTGTCTGCTCCACCCCCTGAGAGATGAGGCTGTCAGAAAGGTGGGCTGATGAAAAGATTATCTATGACTATTAAGACTTTAGGTAGATGCCTCTAACACCCCATAATCACCTCTGAAACAATGCAGGAACTTGTATTAGATCTGCATCTCCCATTGTTCTGTCTCCTTAGGAATATGAGGATACAGTAAAACATACTCCTCTAGGAAGAACTTAGAAAAAGGTGAATTGGGTAGAAGCCAAAGCACACATGCCTCTCCTAAACATTGTACTGTAAGCATGACTATACCCGTGGGGATGATGGAAGACATTCATCAGCTTGATCTAGGGAAGAGTAAACTTAATCTAGAGTCAAAGGCATGGGTTTACTCGGTCCACTGCTATTCACCAGCCAATCATTTTCCTTCTCACAGACTCATTT
>NW_011889154.1:1281457-1303303 GCF_000151845.1 Pteropus vampyrus
AATCACCTCTGAAACAATGCAGGAACTTGTATTAGATCTGCATCTCCCATTGTTCTGTCTCCTTAGGAATATGAGGATACAGTAAAACATACTCCTCTAGGAAGAACTTAGAAAAAGGTGAATTGGGTAGAAGCCAAAGCACACATGCCTCTCCTAAACATTGTACTGTAAGCATGACTATACCCGTGGGGATGATGGAAGACATTCATCAGCTTGATCTAGGGAAGAGTAAACTTAATCTAGAGTCAAAGGCATGGGTTTACTCGGTCCACTGCTATTCACCAGCCAATCATTTTCCTTCTCACAGACTCATTTACTCAGATATAAACAAGAGGCTAGACAATCATTTTCTCTTTATTTATTGATGGACTGGAAATATGCTACTTTGGAAGCATAAAACATTGCTCAGGGAGATTCCTTGCTTGTCAGTAGGACTGAAGAGTAAAATCCTGAGAAAATATTTCATAGTCGAGAGACAAATGCATGAAAAAATGGGTCACAGGAGCCCATAGCTGCTTTAATCTTGAGTAAGAGTATGGCTTTGGGAGGGTAGAGGGAGGATAGTGTTCATGGACTTGGGAGGAAAGTTTAGAGGGAATGAGGTAGAAAATACTAGAATCCTAAAGAGTACAATGCCAAAGGGAGCATGTTTATTCTTTCACTCATTTATTCATTCGTTTCACTCAACAAACATTTACTGAAGAACTCTCATATGCCAGATATTGAGCCAGGTGCTGGGAATGTTAAGATGAAAACATGGTTCCTAGCCTCAAGGAACTGTCTGTTGCAAAGAGAGAAATTAATCCCACATAATAATATAGAGCATGGTAGGTGCTGGGATAAAAATAATACAGTATGATATAAGAGCAAGTAGGAAGTTTCCTTAACTCAATTTGGAAATCAAAGAATGTTTCTAAGAGGAACTGATACCTGAGAAGAATCTTAAGGACAAGAAAGAGTGAATGACAAAGAAGAAACAAACTGTAAAAACATCACCCAGAATAAGAGACAAAATAACTGTTTACGGAAAATGCAAGTAAAGAGATCCATATGACTGGACAGAAAGATGTGTAAAAGAAGGTAGAGCTCAAACAAGTTAGAGAAAAAGGCCCAGAACATATTGTGATGATCTTATATGACATTCCAAAGAGTACAGATTTTCTCCTAGAGGCATTGGTATACATTGAAAAAATTTATGTGGGAGATTGACAGGAACAAATTTAGTACAAATTAAGTATTTCTTATTTAAAGATTTTGTTCACTAATCAAGCTTTATACTTCTCAAACTTGGGAAGGTTGTGACCTGGGGGACGAAAAATGGAAAACTGGGATGATAGCAAGCAAAGAGGTGGAAATACAAAGAGCTGTACAGGACAACTTTATATCACCAACCAAGATGAATATCACAAAACTGTAATTACAGTTAAGGTTAGAAGAGTATCTACTGCTTACTGAACTAAGATCATAGTAGGGCCTTACTAACTGTTTGAACAGTAAATGAATGATTATTTGCATGTTTGAGCTTGTGGTAGTGTTTCTATTTGGATAGTTAGTTTCATAACAATATGCCTAAATGTGCCTCAGTGACAATGATAAATGAAACAATAGAATGAAATGTGGGGTGTGGATTGTACCCTCAAGCACACTATTTCTAAATGTCATTATTCAATGTCTGTCAGTAGGCTACCACAATCCTATAAATTTCATATGTGATTGCTTTGGAAACAACCTGCACAAAATGTTCTGAAATAGAGATATGAAAACAAATGACTATTCTCCAATGAGATAGAGAAAGCATTGGCAATTAAACAAGAACACAATAGAAAGTATTATTAGAGTCCTATTTCTAGTAGACACATTAACATTGAAAAAATTAATACTGGAAAGCCAAAGAGGCCCTTCCAGGAATTCAAGCAAGTACTGACAGTGAGAAACATTTAACTGAAGCCAAGTACTTTTGGAATTACAATAGTTTCCTGTGTTCATTTATAGCTTTGACTTTTCCTCTGAACATCTGTCCATCTTTCCAAACTGCTACTAGATATTTTTATCACACTGTCCCACAACACACAGGCTTAGCCTGCCAGCACGGATCTACTCTCTTCCTCCACCAACACCTATTGATCTTTCAACCTTTATTTTAATTGGTTGCAACATGATTAACATAGCCGCCCAACAAAGAAACTCTATAGTTATCAAAATCTTTCCTTTTATTAATAGTCCAAAACTAGTCACTAGTCCTACTTATTCTGACTTTTAAATATTTTTTGAATCTATTGCTCCTTCTGTTTTCTTGTAGTCCTTGCCTCAGATAGGGCTCTTAGTACTTTCACCAAGAGAATTGAATGTCTTAGTCAACTAAATGATCTGCGTCCACAGTCTCTTCCTTTCTAGATGTCTAAGACACAACCACCAAAATGACCTTTAAGAATGAAAATTTATTCATGTCTCTCTCCAACATTAAAACCATGCAGCTACTCTTCATCATATGGGTATGGTATATAAGCAGGGTAATCATTTGTCCCTGTTTACCCAATATTGGCTATTGTTCTAGCATAATTATTAAACAACTCTCTTTCATTATCAAAAGTGCCCCAATTTGAACAATAAATGAGGTATGCAATTAGCTAACTTTGATAATGATGTCTTTCATAGTTTCCACTCACTTTTTTTGCTGCTCACCTGGTTAACACCTTTTCCTCTTCCTAAGTCACCTGTTGCACTAGGACCACTTGTTCTCTGGCAGCTGTTAACACCAGTCCTGGAGCTTTCTCTGACCTTGCTCATGGTTCTGTTATTATACATGGATAGCTTGCATGCCTTATGATAAGAATGGTGAGGCGAAGACCAGGTCACAGTATCTCTGCAATACTAGAACCTAGAAGGGTTGACATGAAAGTGCTTGTTATAGAGTCAGATTAAAAATCATGTTGGCAGCATTTCAGATGGTATTTTCTAACCTATCAAATCAGTCACATGTATCTATCTACAAAATAAATGATTAAAATATACTTTATAAATAGTGTCTATGTTTTTATATGTTTTAACACTTAAGACTAATCTGACCTCAGGCAATCTATCTTATCTTTTAATTGTTACCAATAATAGTAAAAATAATGACAAGAATTATTCTTTAAAATAATTTTAGCAAATATAATGACCTATTTGGTGATCAGCTAAAAATCAATTAATTTAAAGGACTATCAGTCCTCGTTCAGGTCAGAGACTGTATTTTTCCTATACTCCAGGAGGTGTCTAACATTCTGTCAACACTCCATGGAGTGTAAAACAGCAGTGATAATTAAGCTTTTATATTTGTGCTCATTATCCAGAACAAAGGGTGTACATGCTACTAGAGCACAATGACTTTTCTCATTTGAATATTTACAGTCCTGACAACTTGAAAAGCATATTATGCAGTGTTAATCAAATGAAAAGTTTCACATTCTCCTCATAAGCACAGGATACAAATTTTAGGTAAAAATTAAAAACCACAACATTTGACCTCAAAGATAGAGAAAAAATGTTAAAAAACATTTCATATAAATCAAGGTCACCTCAACATGTGAGCCAACTCACAGCATATACTTTGTTAAATTATTTATTTTTGTGAATATTAAGTCTTGGAGCCACAGTAACTCCAACAGATTGTAGAGTTTGAGTTTAGGTGAGCTCTAACTTAGTGTTTGCTTTATCCTTTCACTTTAGGAGCATTTCTTTCAGTTGCCAAAGGGGGAATTATAAAAATTATTATAGCAATATCACTGTTAAAGGAAGTATGGGCACACATCTTTAGTTTTCATGGACCAACAGTGAATGTGAATATTAACTCATTCTAATTGATGTCCATCTTACAAAGGCAATGTCTTTGTTCACTCTCTGTGGAATTAAGATTAATGCTCAGCACCTAGGGGATCAAAGAGCCTGAAAAATGATTGAGAACCTCTTAAAGCTCATAATTATCATTCATAGCAACAAGGCTTTTCATGAGAACTGGATAGGTAAACATAGCAATGATGTAGTCCAGTATGAAAATAATACTGAACTTGGAATCCAAAACCTTTTCTTCTAGTTCTTGGTCTGTTAATAGCAATAGTAGTAATAATAATAGTAATAGTTTTTAATTATTGAACACCCAATTTATAGCAGGTACTAGAAAGAGCTCCCATGGTGGATAGGTAGTCAGTGGGAAAGTGAGGGAAAGGGCCATTGAAGCCTACCTTGAGGAGGTAAGATGGAAGTTGACATCTGGTGGGTAAGAGTTGGTGAGGTGAATTGGCAAAGGGGAGGGGGAAGGTACGCCGGGGAAGAAGGAAATGTATATGCAAAATTATGTGTCAGTAAGCATGATATATTTATAAAGCATTCCATTGTTCAGTTTGTCTGAATCTCAGAATTTCAGGATGAGGAAATAAATATTAATCTACAAAGTGAAGCAGAGGCAAGATTATGGTGTGCTTTGTATATATCAGTATAGCAATATGTAATAACTAAAGAGTTTTAATCAGGGAAGTGAAATGTTCAGATTGATGTTTGGGTTGTCGAAAGACTGCTGTGAGTAGGAAAATGGATTGGAGAGTGGCTAGGTCTGAGGTATGGAGATCAGATCAGAGGAAGGTTGTGGAAGTGGTCTCAGTGAGAGATACCAAGCAGAATTAGAGAGAGATATGAAAAGATGAGAGCTCTAAGAGGACTTGAATGTTGGCTTATATGTTGATAGTACATACACTGTAAGAAAGGGAAGATCCTATATACCCCCATTTTAGGGGTTTTGGCAACTGAATGAAAGGTAGGATCGCTCACTGGGATAAAATAAAAAGGGAGAGAAAACGGTTTGAGAGAAGATGAAAGTTTTATATGCAAACTCATTGAGCTAGAAAGGCTGAGGAGACTTTTTTAAAATAATTTATTTATTTTAATTAGTTTCAAGTATACAGTACATTGATTAGACATCTATATAGTTCATAAAACGATCTCCCCAATTGCTCACTCCCTCCCCTGACCCTCCACCTAGCCAAGGTATTCATGCTAATTGCATTCCCAAGGCTGTGTTCCCCATCCCCGTGACCACTAATTTGTACTTCTTTAACCTTTCACCCCATTCTCCCAGTCCCCCAATTCCCCCTCCCCTCTGTCCATCGCCACATTGTCCACTATATTTGTGAATCTGTTTTTGATTAGTTTGTTCTTTTTATTCCTTAGATTCCGCATATAAGTGGAATCATGGTGTTTATCTTTCTCTGACTTAAATACCCTCTAGGTCCATCAAAGCAAAATCTTTTTCCATCCCCTTCCTTTTAGTCTGTGTATGTCTTTTAATCTGAAGTGAGTCTCTTATAGGCAACATGTAAGAGTCTTGTTTTCCTTTCCATTCATCCACTCTTTTAGTTGGAGCACTTAATTCTTTTCCATTTGAGGTACTTAGAAAATGATAACATAGAATGAAGAGAGTAAATGATTAATATAGTAGGTCCTAAGAAGTGGAAAGTGAATGGGATCCAAACAAAAGAAGGAGGATTGGCCTTGGGGTAGTGGGGGCAGGACTCATTTTCCCAGAGGGAGAACAAAGGAGGAGGAAAGGATCAACAGGAATGCAGATGAGTTTAGGCATAGAGCTATAGAAATTTGTAAGAAGTCTCATTATATTGTTCCCTTCCTCTCTCTCTTCTCAGTGCAGTAAGAGTTAGAGGCATTTGCTGAGAATCAAGATTAAGTTATAGCATAGTAGATTCAAAGACAAAAATTAGATTAAAAAAATATCATGGGCAGAGAAAGGAGAGAACTGATTACAAAAACAAAAGGATTGCCAGGCAGTCCTTAGGACCTAGGTTTGGTGGGAGAGCATGAATGCATGAGGGGCACCAAAATGTGGGCTTCTGAGTCTTTTCCAGTGGGTCTCCTTGGCAGAGTGCAAGCCTTGAGAAACCAACCTATTGGATTGACCTCAAAGTGAGCATTGATGAGCAGTTGCCGTGAAAGGATACTGAGTCACGAGTACTTCATTTCATTTAATCCTCCTCACATCTCTACAGAAAAGGTATCCTGCCCCTCATTTTACGGTAGATGAAACTATCATTCATAGAGGTTTATGTCTACCCAGTCTCATCCATCTTACATGGGCTCAATATGGGGAGATGAAGACCTGCACTGAGAGAAGAGGATTCTTTGGCAGAGTATAGAAAGAATTCAACATGCACACCAAAATTAGGATCAAAAATAAAGTTTATTAAAGAAAAGGAAAAGCAAAGACTAGAGAAAGCAAAGACAAAAAACCAAGACAAGGGAAAAAAGCCCCAATTGTCGAGGGATCCAGTTTACATATCATGCTTTAGTTCCCGTGAGTTACAGTTTAAAGACTTTGTTTACCCATTTCCTTCGGTGCTGGCATACAGTGAGAAAGGGGAAGAGGAAGGGTATGTAACATGAAGGGCCCGCGGGCAGTTCCTAGCCTTTAATCCATAGGTTTCCTATGGTTTTAGCCATAGGGAATGAATGATTTTATTTTGTGTAGGGAAGCCTCTTAAAGACTCTGTTTTTCCTGTTTCCCTTTTCATAGTTGTGAAAAATGAGTTGTTAGCAATCTCAGCAGAAATCTTCCTTTGTTCTGTAGGTGTTCTAGTGGCCTGGCTGCAGAGCTGATCAGCATATTGCAGTCTCTAAATGTAGCTTGATTTAACACTTTAATTCTCTTGCCTCCTCCCTTCATTAGGCTGAGCTGAAAGAGTTAGCTGGGCCTTTGAAATCAAAGCCACTGTTCTCTCCACTGCACTGTATTGCCTCTCCATGAGCCACATGCCACTAACCTAAACAGAAACAAGGGGTAAGTGCTTTGTCCCATTCCCATTCTAAGACAACTCTGCTCCTTCTGTTCTATAATATAAAGCCAGAATACACACATGGCGCATTTTAGCCCCTGGAAGAAAATCACTGTGCTAATTTAGAGGATATATAGATGGTGTACCAAATTGCTCAGATCTGTGTTCACACAGTGATAAGCTCATTTACAATATATGATTATTAAAACCCAATTTCTATTTTTCTGGTTCCAGCTGATTTTCATTAGCCTTAGCAGCAGACACTGTAAGCTGGGAAATGAGAAACAATCTGCAGTGAGGGCACTATAAAGCTTTATAGCAGAAGCTGTAAACCAGAATCATACACTCATCCAAGCACAGATTTCATTTCCTTACCCCTTTGGTGGTGATTTATACACCATTTGACTAAAGCAACTCTGAAAATGCTGGGGGAAAAAAAGGAAAATAATATTTTATGATTAGATATCAATCGTAACCAAGGAATTTAAAATGTTTTAACAAGGCTATTTCAATTCCCACTTTATAGATAAGGAACTCAACAAAACGGATAGCAGCTCCTCACCTTTTGCTTCTGAGCCTCTAAGTAAAATCCTCAGCTGCCCTCGGAGCTCAGAGAGCTCAACCAGTTCCAAAGCTTAGCAAGTTTTGAATGTTGAACGCTTTGGAGGAGTGGGCCTGTGTAAATGTAGTAAATGCATTATTTTTTTAAAAAAAGGAAAGCTATTAGTGCCTTCTTTCGAGACATCCAAATATGAGCTGATCTTTAGAGGTCCAGGAGAGATGAGACAGGAAGCTGGTGCCTTAGCTATGCCCTGAGCTCTCCATCTCCCTGGGTCACTTCTTCTTGGCCCCCCTTCCTTCTTTCGCTGAGGAAAGACAGCTATTCAGAGGCCCTGATGATATTGCCCTGCACATCCTACCCAGTGGCATGGACACCCAGGGGAAAGGCTGCCCCAGACAGAGGCCAACAAGCCAATCCCAGCAAGGACAGGCCCAGGAACTAGGTAATGCTCAACTCCCTTGTCAAATCTAACAGGAAGTAACTTTATTCAGGAACTAAGTTACCTCTGACTTGTCCCTATGATAAATGTCTAATATAGAATTCATCAACCGAAATGCTACCAAAATGCTTTATTATATCATTAAGTGATGAATACATACATTGAAAGAAAATAGTCAAATGTATTTTTTAAAGGCAATGGATAACTCATCCATCAATTTTGTTGGAATAATTTTTAAAGCTATTAGCTTATGTCTTATGCAGTAAGTGAAGAAATTGCTACAGTCTTTGCAACAAAAGACTAACAGAACTAATTCTCAGTTCTTGCTGGAACTCTGTACCTTGCTAACATTGTTAGGATGGGCACTATTGTCTACTGCATGGCAGCTCATCATTTTCCATTAAATATGTACAACAGATACCTATAATGAGATAATCATGGGACATAAATGTTTGAACGACTCTATCCCCTGTCATCATATTTTAATGTTCCTCAAACTTACTAATGCCTGTAGAGGAAACTGTGTCATCTAAGACTGTCCTCTTTGATTTCTGCTGTTTCCCCACTGGTTTGCTATCATCAATCAAAATGTTTTTCTAACCATGTATTTCTAGTTGGCACATGGGATTCTATCTTACTTAAAAGGTTGTTTAGACAGCAAGTAGTTCTTTGATAAGAAATTGTATTTCCTATTAATTTAGATGGTGGGGTAAACTGATGTCATGTACCATTTGATATGATGTAATATAAAATACTTAGCACCAGCTATGAATAGTTGTTTCTGAAAATGTTCATTCTGAAGACAGTCAAGACCTAAGTTATATCTGCACTATCCAATATGGTAGCCATGCATGCCCACAGAGCACTTCAAATATGACTAGTACAAACTGAGATGTGGTATAAGCATAAAATACATTTTGGATTTCAAAGAGTTAAAATGAACATAAAAAGAAAGTAAAATAGAAAATTAATAATTATTATACCGCTTATATGTTAAAATGATTAAATTTTGGCTCTATTAAGTTAAATAAAATATTAATTTTTATTTATATATTTTTATATTTATATATCTATATACCTATTTTTATTTACTTATATATTAATGTGGCAACTAGAAAAATTAAAATCACAAATGTGACTCTCATTCAGGGCTCACATTATACTTTTACTGGAGAGTACCACCTTACACTCAACTTCTAATTCATAGGAAATATAGGAGAAAGAAGTTAAAAGGCACCAAGTGAAAAATATTAGCCAAATCCAAAATGGAGAACATACTATAACAGAGCTCTATACAACATGGGTAGCAGACTGCTACTGATTTGCATACCTATTTGTTATCAGACCACCATGAGACTAGGAGCTTGTGTAAGAATCTATGTCGCATTCTACACAAGCTACTGCACAGTTTAGATGACATAATTTTCATAGCAATAGTCAACAAAGAAAACTTCTCTCTTCATATTTGGGGGAAAACAACTATAAAAGATATTTGACAACTGGGAAAATATGAATATGTGCTGGAGCAAGAAGCAGATTAACTGTGGCTTCTCACTCACTTCATCTTCCTGAGGCAGGGTTTTGAGAGAGAACCCAATGAACTCTTCCTGGCTGTAATCTAGATTCAGTGACTATGAGCCACCTGACAAGATATCTTACCTTTTTACTAGCTCATGGAGTGCAAAAGTAGAAGCAGATCAAATCCTACTTAATTTTTAATGGAATCACATTGCCCAAGAGACCCCAAGCCTGGCCACCAATGCTATGTGTTTGCTAAATTCCGAAAGCAATATTGACTCTGAACCCACGTTGACAGAAAGTAGGGCACTAAAAATATAGTCCCCCCAAAACACATCTAAATTAGTCATCTCAGGTGACCATGGTGAATAATGGACAAGAGAGATTCTTTCTGATGTTAGAATCAAGACGAGCCAGGCACTTGACTCCAAGGTTAAAGGATAAAGTTTCCCTCTTTTGCCCAAGCAGGAAGTTCTTGCTAATTTTGTCCAATATGATATCAGAGGGACCAGTGACCCTGTTTGCTGTTTTCCATACTCACTTTTTTTCAATGGGGCAGGTGAGTTCTAAGCTTTAATGTAAAAAATTTTAAACATATACAAAGTAGAAGAAATCATAAAATTAACACTTTATCACTCAATTCAACAGTCATCAATATTGTACCAGTTTTTTCTTCTCCCCCATTTTCTTTGCTGCAGTATTGTAAAGCCAATACCAGTGATAATGTTATGTCATGTATAAATTATATCAGAGTTTTTAACTTTTCTACTGCTCTGCTCTTCTTTTTCTGTTGACCACTGTATATTGAATTGTTTACAGTGATGAAAATTTTCTGATGATTTCTAACTTTCTAATGATGCGACCAAGTCGTTAGAAGCTACATGCCATCCGCATAGGACATAGAGGTCCTGGAACCTGCCGCTGACCACAATTACTGCATTCCCCTTTGGTGTGCCTCTCTTTGGTGAGGAGGTTACTACGTTTCCAATTGTAAGTACTTAGGGCATTTTTAGATACGCATATTTATATGCGAAAAATAATATGAACACCACATTTCTCTCCTTGGGTTTCACTTTCCCATATTCCTTTGGTAAAAAGTATGTTTCCAAGTCAAATATAAACTCAACTGATTCAAACACTAATAATGCCTTATATATATTTAGTGCTTAAAATGCACTTTCACGTGATGAAATTTTTCTTTTTTTTTTAAAGATGGAATTAGGATTCTGAATAAGTCAAAGGCCTGAAATCAAAATCTAAAACTAGTCAGTCATTATAAGCTCTGAGAAAGATAAGGTGAGCTATCTTTTTCTGTGTCTAGCTGGTGATGGGGGGTAGTCTTGATTTAAATGACTCTCAAGAAATTTAAATGAAAATGGAGGTGTTGAAGGAGGTGTGTGTGAAAGATTACAGCAAGAGGTGGAGAAAGGAGGGCAGAGATTGCTGAAAGTAACAACAAAAGTAGTACAGCATGTTCCTCAATACACTGTCACTCTAATAGGCAAGCTGCTTTTGACACTGAGCTGAAGGGGCTACACATCATCAGCCAGCATATTGAGGGTGCTAAGATCTCATACAGTTTAAAAATTCCATTAACTGGCTGCAAGGAAGCAGTGATTATTCCAAAGGTTTCTTCTAGTTTGAGCCTTCTAGGTTTCCTTGCTTCTAGGTTGCAAAGTACAACACTTGTCGGGGTGCAAAAGTTTAAAATAGGTCACCCTTCTCTCTGTGAAGAGGTTCAGTTCACACCTTGTAAAAAAAAAAAAAAGCACTTATTTATTTTAAAATAGCCTCAAGGAGAAATGGCAGTGACATTGAGGAGAAGGTGTCCTAGGATATATTAGGTAGACAAAAATCGATTTTCCTTTAAGAACTTCTTTGAGATCATTATTTTCTGGCTGAATATATTTTTTTTATTGTGTTAATTTTTTTAAATGAGTAAATTTTAGCTAAAGTATTTTACATACTTTGTTATCTACGTGAAACAAGGAGGTTTGGCATTATGGTCACATTTAATCATGACACTGAAAATGTACCTTATAGCATTAGAGGAATAATAAAATGGTATTTTAAAGTTCTGCACATAACTGTAAGAGACTGAATATACAGTGGATGATTGCCAGACCATATATGACAATAGAAATCTGACCCACAACCTTGGCATCAATAGGGCGAGACAATCAGTATTTTATCAGACTCTGCTAGCTTCCCTATTTTGTGTCCAGCTTCCGACTCAGAACCATCTAGAGAAATCATACATTTCAAACCAATCTCAGAAGAGGCCCACTTCTAGTTAGTTAGCCCACCTCCAGGTTTCCTAGCCAACAACTTGAGGGGATACTTGAGCCTTTCTTTTTTTCTGCTATCATGCTTTCCCATTCTTCTGCCTGCCTTTGGGTTTCTGCCAAACTTTAATGGTGGCTGACTTCCTTTCTATAGCAAACTCTAAGTAAATAGATTCCATTTGTTCTACCATAGATTGTCTTTGTTTATTTCCACAGCTTCCTAAAGGTTTTACCAAGATAGTCCACTCTATTTAGTGCTGTGGACCCCAGTCTTTGACACAGTGCAGTACCCACAGGATCTCCTTGTCATTTGCTGCTGGCGTCTGTGGAGGCCATACGGAAGCTGTAAGTCAGCACCAGGTCTGCACTCCACCTTCTGTTGTGCTACTCAGATATTTATCCTCATTTTGGTACCAGGGTTTTGTTATCGGTTCTCATTTGTTTGGCATCTTCGATGGAATGGGTGCTTCTTTCAATCTCGTTTTTGCTCTTTGTGCTACTGTCTTGTGTTGTGCTGTTAAAACATTTTGTTCATTATAAGAAGGAGAATCACAGGGTAGAAGCCAGGCATAGGCCCAATAAGCCTGTTGTTCCAGCTGGCCCCACAGACTGCTGAGATTGTGGTTCTCAAGTAATCTGTGTTACTTGTGTGAACTTTGCTGTGAGTCACCAATAATTGTATGTTAATTTCTTTCTCAATTTTTCAGTCCTGACAGCTTGGCTTGGATACAATGAGAGAATCCTCTCTGGTTTACACCTGTTGGGGGTGGGGGTAGGGGTACATGCTGTCAGGTCTGTGCTCAGAGGCAGCCAAGCATTAGATTGGGATTCTGAAATAGAAAGTGCACTAGTATTACATTACATTCCTACCTACCATGCCAGCTCTCATGAGGTTGCCTAAGTCTAAATTCTCCCCTCTACTTGTAAATACCCTTGTCTCTTCTATATACATTTATTATAGTCCAAATTCTTGTGCTTATCTTTCTAAGTGGCATAACTTCACCAAGGATAATTTGAGTCTTCAGTGACCACTCTGGGGAACATTTGATTTGAAGAAATTTGTTCATTTCAGAGGTACCTTAGGAAAGAAAGGAGATGATATTTCACAAGCCAAATTGACAGCATTATTTGATTGGTATGCAGAGGACTCCAAAGGAAATTCAAACTCAATTCTTGTTTCAATAAAAGATTCCTTGGCCAAGACAAATGGACCAGCTGACAAACTTAAGGAAGAACAAACTAGACTCATTTTCTTGGTGAATATTTCCCCTTCTGGTCATTCAGTTGCCTCCCTACATCCAGTTGTCTCTCTTCCCTCTTTTCCTTCTGATCTCTCTTCTTCTACTTCTCTTTCTTCTTCCCCTCACCAAGATCACCTACCTTTTCACCAACGGCTCTCCTGATACTCCAAAATAGTTAGGCCAGGGTTATTTGACCTATATCAACTTGTACATGTGTTGATTGAAACCTCAGGTGCAAATACTTGATGACAAAAGCTAATCAGACTTACTGTGAAAGGGGCCTTCAGGATTCTTCCCAAAACAAACCTGAGAATTAAAAGGGTGACTAAAAGGTAGGACATAGGCTTCTAAAAAATTACACCTAAAATATTTTCAATAAAAATTGATTATATCATAATTTTCTCTGCAAATAGAGAAAAGATAAAACAATGTGGAGAATTTTGTAATAGCGTAGCCAATAGAGTAGCCTTCTAACATTTGGAAGTTAAAGAAGGTATCAAAGTAATAGCAGCCCTTTCATCCCATTTTGTCAATGGAGTTGTATCTGAAATTGGAGACCTAATTCAAAAACAGAAATTAAAATGAGAAATAGAGCCTTTCCCTGAATTATAAAACCCAGTAGAGAATTTTGAAAGAGTATTAGGACAAAACTAGACAGGGCTCAGAGTATACTTATGGTTCTTTAGATCAATAAGTTATGTGACCCACTTTCTGACAACCTTTTGACAAGGTAATTTGTAGATATGGTAAACAGAAGGGACACTGGAAGAAAAAGTGTCCTATCTTACAAAAAAAAAAAAAGACATAGAAATATCTCACAATTCTGATCAGTGAGGGTGCTCTGAGGAGGGAAAAGGCACCCAATATTCTACCTTATCCTTAAACACTAAAGGTGAATAAACTATAAATATAGATAGTTACCCTCAGCAATTCCTGGCAGATACAAACAATGCTCTTTCTACCTTAAATTCTACCACATTTTCTCAATCTCTTTATTCTTCTCAGGGCAAAAATATAACAGGTGGTGGGTATGTCAAATAACCCACATATTTTTCCTATCTCCTAGACCTTAACTGTAACCCTTGGACATTTAATTACACACATTTCTTCCTGCTCTAATATATCACTTGTACAAATTTAAAAGGGACTTATTTTGCAAATGGAATTGTAATATTAAATGTACAATGAAGAAACTATTTTCTGTGATTCCAAAAGATTCTTATAGTCAAAATCAAATTGTATCTGCTCTGGATATACTGTTTCCTTCTCTGTTATATTTGATGCATACTCCAGATTCAGATTTTAATCTCATACTTGACACTCTGTGGACTAAAATTCCACTGACATAGGAAAAATAACTTGATCAGAACCTATTAAAATTCACATAGATCCTACTGTCACCTAAACTTCCACAATATTCTTTGAAGTCAGAGCAACAGAAGAGCTTAAACCTTCCTTTGAAAGCTTTATATGGAAAGTATGTACCCTGTACCAGTGCTGTAACATTTCTATCCTGCCAGTATAAAAACCAAACAGATGAAGATCTGTTTTTTCCAAGACCTCAGGATGATCAACAAAATTGTTACCCCTCATTTCCCAGCAGTACCAAACCCAAATATTATCTTGTCACTAATTTTGCCTCAAGTCGCATGCTTCTTTATAATGAATCTCTGCTCTGAATTTTTCAGTGTGCTTCTAGACCAAGGCAGTAAATAGCTTTTGCTAGTCTCAACTAAAACAAGTACGGTAGTTATCTTCCTTACAAAATATTAAAAATGATCTACATAGAAATTCTGATTTTGATAACAGTAAAATTGCTTATGTATTATGAACCTATCCACACTTATAACACATACAAAGTCTGGACAAAAATATTTAAGTACAACACTCAAAGGCACTCAAGAAGTTTATATAACTAAAGTTGGAGGTGTCAACCTTCTCCTCTTGATAATTGATAGAATAAGTAGTCAAAAAATTAGTAAGGACATAGAAAACTTAAATAGCATCATCAACCAACTTAACTGAAATTATGGAACTGATACTCAAGAATGACAGAATATACATTCTTTTAAAATGCTCTTGAAATGTGTACAGAAATGGACTATACACTTGGTCATAAATCAAGTCTGGATAAATATAAAATACTGAAAATTTTAATCTGCTTTAAAAAACAAAATCATAATATTTAACCTTCTGGCAAATAAAACTGCAGGCTTAGATGTCTTCCCTCATAAATTCTCCCAAGTGTTAAAGAAATATCTAAAGTCAATCACACAAAATCTTTCACAAAGTGTAAAATAGAAAAATAGTTCTTAAAACATTGTATGAAGTCAGCATTATCTGGATACCAAGACCAGAAAAATATATTACAAGAAGAGAAAACTGCAGATGAATATCATAAATAGAGACACAAAATTTCTTAATAAGATATTAGTAGGTCAAAACAAGCAATATATAAATAATAGCAAATTATGATCAGATAGATTTATCCTATTGAAAGTTATCTTAATAGTCTCTAAATGAACAGATTTAAAATGATAAAAAAATAGTCATCAAATAAATGCAGAAAATAATTGAACAAAATTCAATTTTGTTCAATTTGTGATTCATGCAAATGAGAAATTGAAGGAGCTTTATCAATCTGATTTTCTTTTTTAAAAAATCTATTTACAAAATCTGAAGTTAATATTATACATAATGAAAAAGGCAGTATTTTCCTTCTAAGATTGAGAAAAATGAAGGGATGTCTATAATTAATATCACTCCTATAAAACATTGTACTGAAGATTCTAGTCAATGCAATAAAGCAAGAGAAAGAATGAAGAGAACATACATTAGAAAGAAAAGTGTAAAACTGTTTCTAGTCTTAGACAACATGATCAAGCACAAAGATAAATACTAAAACATCTAAAATAAAACTAGTATTAAAACTAATAAGTGAATTTATCCAGGTCAAAAAATAAAATCAACTTATAGAAATAAATTGTGCTCATGAATTATAGCAAGAAATTATTTCAAAAGAAAATAAAATTATAATGACATCAAAACCATGAAATACTTAGAAATAAGTTTAAAAAATATTTCAAGATTTATACAATGACATCTGCAAAACCATATAAAAAATTTTAATAAAAGAAAATATACCATGTTCATGGATTGGAAGAGTCAATACTGTTAAGTTATCAGTTTTTTCCAAGTTGTTCTAAGGATTCAAAGTAATTCCAGTAAAAATCTCAACATGCTTTTTCTTGGTGGAGATTGGCAAGCTGATTCTAAAAATTATAAAATTCGGAGTACCTAGAATAGCCTAACAAATTAGACTTTCACTACATAAATTCAGTGCAATTAAAATAACTAATATCAGATAGCAATTGCATAAAAATAGCCATACAGACCAAAGATGAGTCTAGAGAGTCCGTGAGTCATGTGTGTGCGTATATGTATGTATACGTGTGTGTGTGTGTGTGTATATATATATATATATGTGTGTGTGTATATATGTGTGTTTATAGAGAGAGAGAGAGAGAATTTTTAAGATAAATCAATGGGAAAAGGATTGACTTTTTAATAAAATATACTCAGAATGACTGGTTTTCTGTATGTCAAATATGAGCATCCACCATTATCATAACATTGTACATAATAATTAACTCAAAATGAATCATAACCTAATCATAATAGCTAAAACTATAAAATTTCTAGAAGAAAATATAAAATCAACCTATGTGACCTTGAATTACACAGAGTTTTTAAAGAAAATATACTCTATATACAATAAAGAAATTTTGATAAAATTGGCTATTCAAAATTAAAAGCTTCTATTTTTCAAGTGACACTATTAAGATAATGAAAATAGAAGTCACATAATTAGAGAAAATATTTTTAGCAGATCTATCTGACAAAGAATTTATCCAGAATATTTAAATAACACAATTGAATCATAAAAAATATAAACAAGTTGATTAAAAATGGGCAAAAAATTTGAACATACAAATCACAGGAGAAGATCTATGAACCTCCAATAAGCAGTTGAAAAGGTTCTCCAATAAGCAGTTGAAAAGGTTCTCCTTTAACAGTTGTTAAAGAATTTCAAATTAATTCTATGATGGCATACTGATTAGAAAGGCTTAAAGTATAAAAAGACTGACCTTACCAAATGTTGGTAAGGATGTGGAGCAATTGGAACTCTGATTCATTGCCAGCTTGAGTATCAACTGTTACAAGCCACTTTGGAAAACAGTTTAGCAGCTTCTTATAAAAATAAATTTGAACATACACTTACCATATAACTCAATAATTCTAATTCTCCTATGTGTTTACTAAGACAAATGAAAGTATATTTCCATGTACAAATTTTACAGAGTTCAAAGAAATTTTTTGTAGCATCCCGAGCCTAGAAACAACCTATATATTTATTTAACCATAGATAAATGAATAAACAAATGCTGGTGTATATGTACAATGACTACTATTCGTCAATTAATTGAGATGGGTAACAGCTTCTGACTCTGGCTAGTTTTTATGTGCTTAGTCATCCTCTCACCCTGCCTATACCTCTGAAAGCCGTCCTTTCATTAAAAATTCTTTGTGAAACATCTGGGGTGAATTCTATTTCCTGCTTGGATTTTTGTGTAGCCAAAAATCTAAGTCATCACTTATATCAATAGATAGAACATCAGATGGAAAATCAATAAATAAACATTTGCCTTAGATGACACCTTAGACCTGCGGTCCCCAACCTTTTTGGCACCAGTGACTGGGACTCCTATGAAAATCTAATGCCTGATGATCTGAGGTGGAGCTGAGGCTGTGTTGCTAGCACTGGAGAGTGGCAGCGAATACAGATGAAGCTTTGCTCACTTGCCTGCTGCTTACCTCCTGCTGTGCAGCCCAGTTTCTAGTACCAGTCCATGGCCCGGGGATTGGAAACCCCTGCATTAGACCACATATTTATATGCAAGAGAATTAAACTAGACCACTATTTTATACATGCACAAAAGACTTGAATGTAAGACCTAAAACCATAAAACTACTAGAAGAAAACATAGACAGTAAGGTCCTCGACATGAGTCTTTGCAATGGTTTTTTGAATTGGACACCAAAAACGAAAGTGACAAAAGCCAAAATATAAAAGTAGGACTACATCAGACTAAAAATCTTCTTCACAGCAAAGAAGATCATGAACAAAATGAAAAGGCAACCTATCGAATGGGAGAAAATATCTGTAAGTCAAAAATCCAATAAGAGGTTAATATCCAAAGTATATAAAGAATTCATACAACTCAACACCTAAAATCCAACAGTCTGATTAAAAATAAGCGAAAGATCAAACTAAACATTTTTCAAAGAAGATATACATATACCCAATGGGTACACGTACATCTTAGTGATGCTCAGCACCACTAATCATCAAAGAAATTCAAATCAACACCACAAAGAGATATCACTCATACCTGTCAAAATGACTATTATCGAAAAGACAAAGAAAAACAAGTGTGGTGAGGGTGTGTAGAAAAGGGAACCCCTGTGCACTGTTGGTAGAGATGTAAATTGATGCAACCACTATGGAAAACAATATGGAAATACCTCCAAAAATTAAAAACAGAACTACCATATGATCGAGCAATTTCACTTCTGGGTATTTATTCAAAGGAAAAAAACACTAATTCAAAAAGGTACATGTACTCTCATGTTCATTGCAGTATTATTTACAATTGCCAAGATATGGAAACAGCCTAAGTGTCCACTGATAAATAAAGATGTGTTTCTATACACACACACACACACACACACACACACGTATATATTAATACATATACACATATATATCTATATATACATATATACATATATTAAGTTAGAATTAAAAAGAAAAATATTCCATTTAATTGGTTGTTCAATATTCATCCCTCTTCTCAATCCTAACTCCTAGCCATCGATTTTTCAGACTAACACTCAGTACCAGCAGAAATTTACCTTCGAGACTGATACACTCCTTGGTTGGGGGTAATAATGAAATGTTTTAACTTAAAAGGCTTTTCACTAGACAATTGACTGAATTATGGTAGAAACATAAATATAAAACATTGAATTTTTGCTACTCTACTTATTATACTCTGGTGGACTGAATTAATAGAAATTTGAAAGCAATGTGTGTTTCATGTTAATCACAGTGGTCTGTGAACTGCATTGAAAGATGAAAAGCCTGATTTTGATTCTTGGATTTGAAAATGTGTCATTAGAGACAAAAGTTTTAGTCTCTTGGTGACTTAGCTTCCCAATCCATAAAAATTTATGCATGCACACCTTACTGTTTTCAAAATAACTAAGAAACCTTTTGAGTGCATAGGGAAAAATGAGTCCAGTTCTCCACTTTAAGTTTACAATGCTGAAAATATACTTCTCCAGTTACTCTCCTTCTCTCACATTTATCAAGAAACTGTCATTGCCTTCAAAATATTCCTGGTAAATTTGGGGGCTTGAGAAAGCCACAGGTTCATTTGCACTGAAATAAAAATACTTTCAGTGTTTTTTTTTTCTTTTATTTCTTCTAATATAGGCTAAGTAGCCATTGAAACATAGATTTAAACATGATAAAACAATTTCTCATTTCATCCCAGATTAGTGCAAATATCTGTCCTTTAGATGAAAGTTCCAGATCAATTCATAATCCTTCAACTGTTCATTCTCTTACTCAACAAGTAGTTTTTTTCTGAGCTAATGATGCTCTAGATCAAGATGCTTTCAAGAAAACTGGAAAAAAATTAGACACAACTTGTAACAACAAAGCATTTATGACTTAAGAAGTAATTAAATAACAAAGTTTGCTGAAACTCAAGGCAAAAAATATGGAAAGTTTCTCAGGAAAATTACAAGCAAACAATTAGATATTTAGGCAGAAAGAGAGTACAATCAAATGTATATCAGGGAAAGCTTATGACAGTGTTTGATGCAGGCCTGGATATGTGTGTAGATTTGCAAGAAGCTCAAAGGAGAACATATCCCCTCTCTAGGATCATTCTCCATACTATATAACATGGCAAAATATAGCAAGAGGCTTTGGAAACATTCAGTGTCAGTCATAATTATTATATACTAACTTTTAAGTTTTTTTTTTTTTTCAAAAATATGCCATCTTTTGGCATGGCTGCTCCAGTGGCTAGGGAAAAAAATAAAAATCATTCCCATGCTATTCTGTACTCTTGACCCTGCAAGTGTCTACATTTATTATTCTCAAACTGCACCAAGGCACACAGGTGTTACAGTGAACTCATAAGAGTGTTGTGAGATATTTTACATTTTTGAGGGAAACTCAGCAATACTAGACAACTGTTGGACTTCATGCAATCTTCTAGTTCAAGATAGTTTATAGTTTCAATATGATATCACACTACATGTCTTTTGATATACATCCATATTTGCCAAACTGGATTTTTGGCATTGCTGTGATAGGAAGCTGGTACTACACACAAATCAATGTGGAATGGTAGGGAGGGTGATAGTGTCCAATCTGATCCAAAGCTTGAGAAATTGTTCAATGCCCAACAGGTGACCAATATCCCATTAGTAATTGTAGTCATTTATACAGTTTTTAAAAATATATTTTCCAACTTTTTTCAAATGGCTACTCAGGCATCAGTATATATAAATACTTGTTATTGGACCTAACTACTTAGTAAAAGGAACTGTCAGATATTTATTTTGGTCTAGGGGATATAGAAAAATGATAGAACATATTTTGAATAGGGAAAATTTGGGACACTGTGGCCTATGCAGCTGACAAGAGTTTACTCGGAAGAGTGGCTGCATTTGCAACCAGGTCGGTTTAGACCTGAAGCCTCTTAGGTTCACCTGAGAGAATGCTGATCATGAAAAGAATCACCAGATAGATCTAATGGCTTAAATCAACTTTTAATTTATTTTTTTGCTTTAAAAAAAATATGTACATATCTTGTCAAATTTTTAAATTTCTGCTTTCTAAAATAAATAAGAAATACCATGTCCTAATCTATATTCTCTTATGACCCGAGCGCCTTTCCTAAAAGGAAAAGAAAGAAGGGTAAAAATATCTCCAAATTCTTAAATAGAATTTATATTTCTAGTCTATATTTCTAGTCTTGGCTGGTGATAATGTTTTTGAAGTCTTGGAAAAGAGTATATAGGGTCCTTCATCCCAGACATATAAATATTTAAAAGTTATAAATAAAGCTATCAAACTGTTAAATAAAATATAGTCTATGCTCTTACCATGGAAAAATAATATCTTTGTAGTAACCTGGAAGGCCATGTCTTAAATTCCAAGAGTTCCTGGAGTCCCATTCAGGAATATATCAGCATTAGGAGAGTCAGCCAACAGGCAACCAAGATTCTCTTCTCACCTTAGTGTTATTCTACACCTACTGTACTACACATGATCTACTACAGGATAAGAGACCTTGTAGACAGACATGAACAACTATCTGGCATATCAACTCTCAGTTCATAATACTGCAGACAGCCACCCTTGGCCACCCCTCAGACCTAGACATACACCACTATATCAAACCCCTTAAGAGGATAGATTCTGGGGACTTATTATGCAGGCTTTGGAAGTGATCTTGGCACTGTCTGGACAGAGAACACCAGGTTCCTGGATATCCATGGTATAGTCTAGAAAGAAGGGAATAAAGACTACTGGAGGAAACAATCCTTGGCCCTATAGACTCCTGGCCCCATGGGGAAAACTATACCTAGTCATGAGCCAGAGTGGAGTCCCCTCAAGCCAGAGTTCAAGACACTTGCCTCTTGTGCCAGGTCTAAAGATGATGCTAAAATTTACGTATTTCTTGGCCCTTCTTAGAATTAAAAAAAAAAAAAAAATTGTTTCCAGACACAAACCCCTACCTTCCTAATCACTTCCGGTCAAAAAACAATTTAGTGCTCTTGGTTGCGTGGGTTTTCATTTTTAACATGCAGAAAATACAAAATAAACTTGGCAACAGGCAGC
>NW_011889154.1:1306813-1331457 GCF_000151845.1 Pteropus vampyrus
TATGTTTAAGCATTTAAAATTTGGAGCATGCATTAAAATTTATCTCCCATGCCTCTTCTGCCCCACTGTGAACATTCTGGGGCAGAGACCAAGTATTTAAATGGCTGTGTTTCCACTGCCAGGTACTATGTCTAATATAGGGTGAGCACTCAGCATTTTTTCGTAAAATTTATTCAGGGAGGCTTGGGGAAACAGCAGGAATGAAGGCTATGAATGGAGTTTAGGATTTTGCTGAATCCCTAACTAAAGAGGCAGTTAATCATAATAAGTCATTGCCTAGAAATGACTGAAATATATATTTTTGCTTATTGATTTTCATAAGTTAACACTTCTTTTATTCATAACCCATTTACATTATAAGTTTATCTGTTTCATTGGAATGCAAACTCTTTACAATCTGGGCACCCAAGAGAACAATGTTGTTCCAATACGGACAAAGTACAGCAAACTCACTGTGTCTCCAACAACGTAAATCATGAAAGCTAATTGGTTTTAATAATGTGTTTTGGGTAATTAAATCACAAAATTCCATGAGTGCTTATTACAGCAGTCATAGCTCAAATGGTAACACCAGGATTTCAAAATATGATTTGTCATGAGTTGCCTTCCCACATCCACCTCCACCCTCCACTATCTGTTCTACCTTCTGGCCTGAAACTTTCCAAGTTTCAATCTCACTGTCAGATGTTTCCATGACTCAGATTTCATCATCATTCAATGTCTTTTTATTACATCTACCATAGCCTCTTTGTCTCTGAAGTCTGGGCTATCGGTTCTCTGGGTGCTTTGGCTACAAGTAGACTTTAAAGAGCTCTATGTCCCACTTTGAATAAATAGGCAGCAAGATCAATTTAGGCATCCTTAACCTGATATTTGGGTATTTGTCATTTATAAAAGTCCTACAAAATTCCTTCACTCACTGTTAACATTTTGATATGCATCCTTCTAGACAATATTAGATAAAGTTCTTTGGTTTGTGAGCAGCAAACTATCCTTGCTTATTTAAACACAACCCAAGACTTAATAGGTAGGTGTTGGAATCATTTAGAAAATCAAATGAAATGCTTGGTCCAGGCAGTGAGAGAATATGGAAATCTCTAGGGGCCACCATGAACATGACTCATTTCCAACAACATCAGGTTGTGGGTTGGCTTTCAGTTTCAGTTTCTGAAACAGAGAGTTTGATTTGGCTAATATGGGCCAGATGCTCTTCCCTGGATGAATCAGCTCAGGCTGGAAGACAGGGTGATTGATAGCCCTGAGGGCAGGAAGTGTTTATCAGAGTCAGAGCTCACCACTACACATAGTGGATCAAGAGCCCCTGCTTGGTATTTTGCTTGGAACCTACCCCTGCTTTTAGTTGCAAGGTGAAGTGGGGGATGGGAAATCCAGGGGCTGTACTCAAGTACAAGAGAGAATACAGGGAATACAAAGAAGAAATATCCAGTATTCACACTTTATTATATGAATATGTAATCCTAAGGAGGTATATTTAGTTTTTTATAATGAAAGCACTGCACACAGAGAGCCTACCTTTTTCTACTGGGTGTTATAATTGTGAAGGTATTTCCATTTATAACAAAGTGATTAAAAGTGTGAACTCTGGAGCCCGACTTCCTAAATTAAAATCCTGGTTCTGTCACTGAATAGCTTGGGCAAGATACTTAACTTCTCTATGCCTTAGCTTCCCATCTGTAAAATAGTGATAATGTCTTGCTCATGAAAAAGTTATGAAGATTAAATGAATAATTACAAGCAAAGAGCTTGAAATCATGTCTGGCATACAGTAAGTGCTCAAAAGTTGACTTCTCTTAGTGAACACTCTTGTGTATACGTCTTTAATTTTCTTAAAGTAAATACTAAAAAGTAGAGTTGCTAAGCCAGAGATCAAATATATTTTTAAGACTTTCATAAACAATACATGCTATATTGTGGCTTTCTTTTGCTAAAATAAAATGATCCAATGACTTTTGATGTCACGCAGGAAAAAATGTAATGTTCTCATTTTTTACCACAATTCCCCACATAACCTGGTTACTGACACCTCTGTGGCATTATCTCCTTCCTTTTTCCTTCATTTCCTGATTTTTCCTTGAGCAAAGCCTTTGCCTCTCCAGAACTCTTGCCCTTTCCTTTCCCTGGAACATTCCTCTCCCAGAATCCCACATGACTTGTTATTCACATCTCTGCTCAAAGTAGTCCAGAATAGCCTTCCTCGCCTACCCCACCTAAAATGGTAAACTCGACACCCTATTCCACTTTCCTTGCTCGTTTTTCTTATTAGTGCTTGTCACTAGTACCCTTGATATGATATTGCTATGTCATATTTATTTTCTGCATCCCTTTTAGAATGAAATGGTTATTGAATATATATTGTCAAATTCCCCTTCAAAAAAGCTGTACCCATTTATACTTCAGCAATGTGTACATATTAACCTCTGCACCATATATATCACCAATATTTTAAATCTATACCAGTCTTATAGGTAGAATATCTCTAATTGTTTTTGCTAGAGTATTTCTGACAGAAGTCATGTCGTTCCTACTGAAGGAGTGAAAACATGTGAGAAAGCTCTTTTCACCCATTAAGAGACAACCTTCACAGTTATATAATCAGTCCTCCCTTATATTGAGCCCTTTCTTGTACAATTTCTGAGTTAATTTGTCCTTTTGCTACTCTCACAGACAGGATTCATGCAAAGATGTGGCTATCTCATATTGTGAATTGGTTATGTGGGTATTAAAGAGATCTGGGAAACAAGAAGTAGTAGGTAGGTTTTTAAGAATTTCAGAGCCATAAAAGGAGCTCCATGTTGACATTACTCAGATCATAAAGAGTTGTACCAGCACTTCTGGGAGGAAGGGATGAAGCTGATTCTGGTAGTGCTTAAATAAAATACCTGCCAGAGCCAATTGTCACTGAAAGACCGATGCTGATAGGAATAGGAAAAACCAGGAATGAAGTCAATTCTCCATTCCTTCCACCTTCCAATTTTCTTCTAGTGCCTTCTATTGGCAGGACTTAACCCAAAGTCAGCTAGCCAGGGTGTCTGGGAAATAGAGTTTGCAGAGGTCCAGCCTCAGCCTTACAGTGAAAAGTAGAGAAGCCTGAGTTTTGGTACTGAGAGATTAGAAAGACTAGCTATTCTTCCTTATTTACTTAAAATTGTTCCAGAATTAACAACAATAATTTAGCCCTGTTGGTTTCATTATCATTATGGAGTCATGACAGATTATGAACCTTAGGATACAAAAATCATTCAAAATGAAAGTGCATTTTGGCATCAATTCTCCCATTATAAGGTTCAGGGTCAACTTTAGACACATACTATATCCCACATAGGAGGTATTAAGGTGTTGAAAACTCTGGTGCTTCAAGCAAGTATTTCACTATGGATTCTCTTCCTTGTAATAATAGTACCTGCTTCTTTTTGCAGCTCAAGTAGTTAAGGAGATCACTGACTGGCTCAGATGCATTAAAATAGATGGAAGTAATCACAGACTGACTTTTAAACCCTAAAGGACAAGCCTCCCTCTCTGAACACCTGCTAGCTCTACTACTTTTTTCTTCCGCACATTTAAAAAAAATAAAAATAAAAATAAAAATAAACAACAGAACATTGCTACAAGTACAAGAGAGAATGTTACTGCAATGTTATTGTGTCAATCTGGTGGCTGACACTAAGTTTTAGAATGGAAGAAAGACACAGAAAATTCAGCTTCTAGAAGCCTGGTCTTGGAAATGATTCAACATTTGGTCTACAGACAGTCATTTTCAGTTATATTTCCTTAGAGACCTTAGTTTTTCCATCCATCACTAGGGCAATTTTTTTTCTGGGAAAGTCATTTGATAACATGAGAGAAAGTAGAGTGAACCCAAAGGCTTCTTCATCATTTTGTGTTTAAAATATTCCAGTTGACAAGTGGTGGCAATAAAGCCTGATTTAGTCACTCTGGTGCCTGTCAATTCCTTCTCCATTTTTGGTACATAATCAAAAGAGCCTAATGCCAAGTGATGAAAAGCATTCTTCCTGCACTACCACCATCTGTTTTTTTGGCATCCATTACAGACAGCTGTGTTGCCAGCTTTCAAGCTGTTTATTGGTGTGTCACATGGAGAAGTTATTGATGGACTGACTGGGTCTCCTGAAAATTGGACATTTTCATTTCTCTTTGAAATGTTTATTCAATATCTTGTCATTCTTACAGGATGTTCAACAAGCATTTATTCAATGACTCTACTGACCCCTGACAATAGGGTGCTTTCATAGTTATGAACTAGTAACTTGAGAAAAAAATTATACCAGTGTCAACTCACTAGAAAACAAGCTATAGATAGAACTAGAAAGCAAGCTATAGATAGAACTAGAAAAAGGAGAATGAAATGGTCAAGTGGAAAGAAGAATCATGCTACGAGTATGAACTAAGAAGATCTGCATGCAACTGTGCAATAGTGGAGGTAAATATATAATTTAAGTTTTTATGAAGTTTGTGATAGAAGAGGATACTAAAATTAGGGGTTTTACTAATTAAGATGAGAAAGAAAAATAAATAAAGAATGACAAAGAATAAAGAAAATGTAGTCTGTCTTTGCACAATGGTAATAAACCTAAGATTTCTATTATCTAAAATATCCAAAAAAGATAAAAGCTGAATTTCAAGTGACACATATATGCATTAATATGTATGTATATACTAACATATTACATATGTATATATACAGATTAGAGAAGAGAAATTAAATCTATTTGGGCAAAACTCTAACTTCAAAGGTCAACATCAAGAGGATAAAAAAGTTCTTTGACAAAGTGTCTTTCAAGTTAACCATAATAAGCAGACTATCAGACCAGAAGCAACACAAAAGTATAAAAGATCAGTACTTCTAATTTGGTTCAACCCTTTACTGAGCAAGACTCTGTTGGCAAATACTGTCAAAGATATAGAGTTTAGGTAAATAAGTAAGTTTCCAGTCCTCAAAGAGTTTATAATCAATTAGAGATGATCAGATATAGACTTACATATGCATTATATATAAATACACATATATACATATCCTTACTATTAAATACTATTATGAAGGATGAATGCTACAAAAAAGATTATGAACCAAGTCAAATGATTTGGAGCATCATTATGATTATGGTTCAGAGAAGGTGGCTATTATCCCCAGTTGGAGGGATAAGGAAATACTTGGAAGAGGTATCATTGGAGTTGCATTTTAATGGATTAGTTAAATTAGTGTGGTAACTTGATTACCACACTCGGATAAAGGAATATTTCATCTCAGAAGAACTATGAGTGAAGCATGAAGGCTAGAAACCAGGAATTATGTCTGGGAATAGTGAAATGTCCAGATTGTCTAAAACTTGGTGTGCTTTGAGTGTGGCTAGTGGTCTCCGACACTAAAATGAAGTCAATTCAGTCAATTGACTTTGAAGTCAATTCAGAAAGGATTTTTGAATGGCATCCTAAAGAGTTTAAACCTTAGAGCATTTCAGTAAGAGTGATACAATCAGATCTGCAAAATAAATTGAAAGAGAGACTAGAAGCAGAAGATCAGTTTAGGGAAATGATGATAGTCTCTGATTAAAAAATATTACTGTTGGAAGGGACTCAAGAATCCCTACTAGTCCATCTTTTTATTTTACAAATTGAAAAAACTAAGGCCTAGATGGGTACAGAGTGATAGTGATTCATCCAAGTTCAATGAACTCTTAATGCTAGATCAGAACTAGAACCCAACTTAAGGTTCTACTTCCAAAAAGGAAATAGCAAAGGCTTAAAATTTTAAAATGAGAAAATGAATGGAAGAAGCCCTGTGACAACATAAGTAATTGCCCTTGTGGACTAATTGAGTACAGGTAATGACAGAGGGAGAAGTCCAAAGAGACTCAGAGGATGTGAGACTTCCACCTGCTCCCTTGCACTCTCTGCCCACCTAAGGACTCTTGCCTCCACACCAGACATGCTTATACTGTCCTCTAGCTAGGCCCCATCCATTGCTTTGACCCACCTGTCCTCACCCAATCTGCAATTCAAAGGTTTCTCTGGCTCTTCCTTCTTCCATAGTCCTGTATTAGTATTTTATTGCAGTGTAATAAATTGCCACAAACTTAGTGCCTTAAAACAGCACCCATTATTTTGGTTCATAATTCTGTAGGCTGGAAGTCCATGACTGGGTTTCTAGATCAGCTCAGCATGAAGCCAAAATCCAGGTATCAGCCTGCCTGAGTTCTCATCTGGAGGCTCTGAGGAAAACTTTATTTACAAGTTCATTTTTCTTGTTGACAGAATTCAGTCTCTTGCAGTTGTATGACTGAGGTCACTATTGACTATGTGCCTGTCAGCCAGAGTCCACTCAGCTCTTGGAGATCACCTGAATCCTTGCCACATGGTCCCTCCATCTTCAGGCTAGCAAGAGTGCATCAAATTCTTCTCATGCTTTGAATTTCTGACTTCCTCCACCTCTGACCTTTGGGTGTCAATTTCAGGGTCCAGATTAGGCCAGGCCCACCCAAATGATCTCCTTAACTTAATGTCAACTGACTAATATAATCATGGGAGTAAAATCCATCATATTCACATTCACGGAAATTATGCAGGGTACGCACACCAGGGAAGCAGAAAGTCTTGGGAAGCATCTCGGAATTCTGCTTACCATACCCCCTCCACATACAACAGTTTCTTTTCCCTCAAACAAGTTTGGAAACATAATTTAACTAGGTCCAGACTAAAGCGTGAATACTACAGCTTCTTTTGATAACCTCGGTCTTCAAACATCTCATTAACAAAAATGATTTCCTGGTGCAATTTCAAGCAGCGTTTTTAGAGAGATTGAAGGGAGGTAAGTTGGTAGACTGAGTTTATGTTAAAGCACGAGTAACTATTGATCCCATTGTCCACACCACCCTATACTCCTGGGGATTAAGGTCTTACATCTGAGCAAAGAAAACTCACAGGATCAGTCATCCTGGGTGAGAATTTCCAAGTCACATTGTTTTTCTCCTTTTCTCCATTCTCAGAGGCCTAGCCTGCTATCTTTGCCTCACATCCTCTTCAGTAATCAGGAAGTTAACAGAAATTAAAAAAAAAAAATGTAAACCCAGTTACAATCTAATTCTCATGCAAAAAAAAGATAACAACCAATCAGCCTGTTACAACATTCAGCACACTCTACATAGCAAGAGGACCATCAAATTGCCAGCTACTCTATATTCAGCCGTCCTTCTCTCAGCAATCATGTCTATAATTAGTACTGGCACATTGTGCCTAATTAGCTATTTCTGTGGCATATGGTCATAAAATGTATGTGTTCTTTAGTCACCCCACTTTACTGTTAAATTGCCTGTAGAAATTTTTGGAAAAAAAATGAATAATTAAGCTTATTTCTTTGTCTCTTGTTTTCTAATTTGCTTAGATTCTATTCAGGTGATATAATTATACTGTATCCATGGCAATGCTCATTACCTACATCTATAGGTTAAATCTTTGGGGGCTGCTGGCGAAATAATTTTTTTTCTCTTAATCTTGCTTCGATCTGTGAGCCATGAATGATGGAGCAGTTAAAAGTCCCTAGAGCTAACATGGATTTACCCCTTAGTTAGCCTGTCAACTAATGCTCACATTCAATTCTCGACTGTATTTCCTTTTTTTTTTTTAAGTTTGACAAAGAAATACATCTACCCTTTATCTACATCACAGTTTTGTTCTAATGACCTACTGAGTTATAATGAATACCCAGACTATACAATGCTACTAAAATGGTTGTGATATTTTTAGATAAGATATAAACAAGAGTTTAAAATTTAAATAATGAATTCTGCAAAAGACTTCAAATGAGATTAACTTCAAAGTATCAAAATGTTTAATAAAAGTAACTGTTCTGATATTTATGGTATTAATCTTACAGATTTAAACTTCCCTACTTTTAATTACTCTGCTGGTTGCAATGCTGCATGACTGATGAGCTAATAGCAAGATTTAGAGTTGGAAAACATGGGTTTGAATTTGAATCTTAGAACCTTCCAAACATGAGACTGTCACAAAGTGACTGATCTTGTTCCAATCTTGGTTTCTTTATTTGAAAAATTATAATACTAATAACCTTATAGAGATAATATAACTGGAACATAGTAAGTGACCAGTAAATGGTATTGCCATTGTTACTACTGGAATGATCATGACATGGAGCTTTGTGGGAAGGCGGACTCTTAGTCCAGGTCCCAGAATTTCTGAATCGGAATCTGTAGTTTCTTAAGATCCTCAAGTGATCTATGTTCACTTTAGAGTTTGAGAAACCCTGGTGTTGAAGACAGCGATCAAGACCACAGATATAATTTAGTAAAAGTAGGTGAAAGCTTTATTTTCTTGGATGAATATGTCACAAGCGTAGCCAGTTTAATTAGTTAATGTACTCATTATTTAGCAATATTCCCATCATGCCTACTCTAAAAAGGCAGTACACTAGACATCTAATAGGAACAGAGAGCAAAGAATTAGGGTACAAATATGAAGTACACAAACTAATAGAATGCTTAAGAGCTTAGACTTTGGGATCAAGGTTAGATCCTGGTTTTGGCGTCAGGCAGATACTTAATTTCCTTTATCCTTAACTCTTAAGTCTTAGTTTCCTCATCTGTGAAATGAGGCTAGTAGAACATGTTTTATAAAGTTATAAAGAATAAATGAGATCACACTTAAAGATTTAGCATGGAATAAGGCATATATATTTGCTCAATAAATTATGACAATATTATGTATTTGCATTATTATTCGGCATGGCTAATGAACTCACAGATAAGTATGGAAGAAAACATGAACACAGGTAATTCACTCCTGAAATAACTGATATTATTTTAATGGAGAGAATTTGCTAAAAAGAACTACTATATAAATATGTAAGAACAAAAAAGGCCAAAAGAAAACACCAGAGTATCCCAGAGTTAGTAGCTGTAGGAATTAGGATGAGAGCTGTGAGAAAGCGTGAAGAGGATTAATAAAATTTAGAAGCTTGGAAGAGGAGGCCTGTGAAACCAGAAGTCATGCCTCTGAGAAGAGAATGCTGCTTGGCAGGTATCTCTCACGTGGGTATCATGAGGCTGGTTCTGCAAATTCTGGAAAAACTGCAAACTAAATCCATCTATTGCAAGGGGACAGAGCTTCTATTGCCTGTAACTCACAGCTACAGGAAACAGACAGGAGGCTGAGAAGACACAGCAAACTCTTCTCCTGCCTCTAGCCTTCCTATTTCCCGCTATCGTTCTCTACTCAGACAGCCTAATGGGAGCAGCTGGCAAAGGGGCACTGTGGCTTGCAGGGATGCGTGCAATATCCCAAAGAAGCATATTGAATGATGGATTTAGAGGTAAGAGACAACGACTTTCTAAGTGGCACTACAGATTGCTGTAAAGCAAAACCCAGTGATAACAGCCATGTGAGAATTTACATTTTGAGGGATACAGGAGACCAGAGGAGGAAGAGAATTATTTCCGCCTTAAAGAGGAGTTAAGAATTTCCCTCCCTGGAGTTTCTTCCTCCTCCCTTTCCTTTTCCCAACTATATTATAATAAGTATGAAAAAATGAGAAACTGGGAACTTGTACATTATGACTCCAGGCTTCCACAGACCTTGCAGATAAATGATCCCCTGAAGCAACAGGAAGAAGAAATCACCATAAACCCAGTCTTTACAAAGCAGTTTTTTTCCATTTTTGTCTGCGTTTTGCCTCTGATTGCTTAGGATTTTTGGAAGCTTTTTGTGATTCTTTCTCTGAGTACAATAATGAGGATCCAGGTAGAATGGCAGTAACCATTAACTGCACAGAATGGAAGACACTGGGTGTGATGTGCAATCACCCTTGGCTACAGCCTCCCACCACAAAATGGAGAGTTCTCATTTCACATGCTACTGAATTGGGGCATACGTCAGCAAACCAAATGCCAGAGGCTTAACTTTAAAAAGGTAAAATCTTTTCTGGCTCATAGATGGAACTCAGACAGTATCATGACATTAACCTTTACTTTCAGGAAAGAAAAAGTTCCTTCACAGAGAATACTCCGGAAAAAAAACAAAACAAACAAAACATTAGGATGCCAACGGGGACCAAGGAAAATTGAGGTGCTGCATCAAAGGTGGGGAGAGGGTAAAAGTCAGAAGTATGTTTACATTTTCCCCATTCTAGGCTGAGTGCCACCAGTCTTCTGTATTATGCATTTTATTTATATCAAAACAAGAACTAAGAGACAAATTATGTTGTCTGTTTTTCAAGGAGGAAAAAGACCTGTGGATCCTTGGTCCTTTGGAGTTTTGTTTTCATTTTAAGCTACTATTCACACAACGAACATGTCAAGCTCTTCAGATTTTTTCTCTTTTTTTTTTTGTCAAGAATAAATAATGTGCAACACCCTTCTTAAGGAATCAAGTAGACTTTATCACGATACTGGATTCCAAATACCTCTTTTGAACTGAGACCTCATTTATATCCATTTGTTAAAAGGATACCAGAAATATACATGAAAAATTTATTATGTAATGTATTAGTTTACTAGAGCTGCCATAACAAAATACCAGGGACTCAGTGGCTTAAACCAGTGATCCTCATCCTTTTTGGCACCAGGGACCAGTCCTCCTATGAGAATCTAATGCCTGATGATCTGAGGTGGTGCTGAGGCAATGATGTTAGTGCTGGGGAGCAGCTGCAAATACAAAAGCTTCGTTGGCTCGTGCCACTCACCTTCTGCTATGTGGCCCAGTTCCTAACAGGCCATGGACTGGTACCTGAGGGTTGGAGACCCCTGGTTTAAACAACAGAAATTAATTTTCTTAGAGTTCTGGAAGCTGGAATTCTAAGATATAGGTGCCAGTATGGTTAGTTTTTCGCCAAGGAGGCCTCTCCCCTTAGCTTGCTGACCAATGCCTTCTGGGTGCATTCTCACACAGCCTCTTCTCTGTGTGTGCCCATTCCCAATGTTTCTTCCTCTTCTTATAAGGACACCAGTCATACTAATTAGGGTCCACCTCAATGGTCTTTTAACTTAATAACCTCTTAAAGACCAAAGCTCCAAATATAGTTACATTCTATGGCATATGAATCTTGGAGGGGCACAATTCATTCCATAACATGTAGTAACAAGTGTAAATATGAATTCCTACCAGTCTAAAATACCAGATTTTTATATCATTCAATTCTTATAAAGTTAAAATGTCAGGGGAGACCTGACCTAATAGGTCCATTTTGCTACCTATCAAAAATAATTCTTTGCCAATTAGTTATCCACTGTGAATAAGTACTATAATTCTTTCACAGTGACAAAAATGATCAGTACTTCAAAAAAAACCACTACCTTCAATGAACCAAACCAATTAAATATAAATTTACTTAAAGCAGTCTCCAAATGAAATAGCCACATTCATAATTCTCAAGACAAAAATAGAGTGCTACGGCTTTGTCCTGAAGCAAATCCTAAAGTGATATCAACTCCCATGAAATACATGTTAGTCCTGAGAAATTATGAAAACAACTGTTTCCTGATTGAGTTCTTTTCTTTAATCTCAGCCCTGAAGGATTTTTTTTTCCTTTTTTTCTTTTCTTTTCTTTTTTTTTTTAACAAAATGCAAAATCAATTCTTGTGAAAATATAAAAGTTTGCAATATTATAATAAGTTGTGACCTTAATGTACTTTGTATTGGGAGCAATATGCAAAATCTGATATTTATAGCATTTTTGTTTATGATCCCAATGGACTAGTTATACAATTCTTAATACTGAAATATTTACATAACTACCCTATCTAAAATGCTCTAGGTATAAAATATTTTAAGTTAAAATTATTCCTGAGAAATACTTTTACCTTAGTCAGTAGTCTCTCACTTTTCTTTCTGGAGTCCCTTGACAAGATACAATAACCTCTAACACTCACATGCATATTATACTGATGCACTTGCAATGAGGTTTTGCTTTGAAGTTTAGCTATGTTCCTACAACTATGCCATAGATAATGATAGTCATATGAGGTTCTTAAGGAGACATTTTAAAAATTATATTATACAAGTGTTTTGGACAGGAGATTTTTTATGAAATTTGAGAGACTCCCATCACATTTCAAGTTACATAATTATTCCACTGGCTGTAAGTTTTAAAAAGAGTATCCTTGATAGTTACGTAGCTGTGGTTTCACGCTGCTGCCTGCTGCAGAGGTGGATAGCTATGTACAGACTCTGTTCTTCCCACCTTGTGATTTAAAAATAAACCTCTAAAGAACTTGAATGTAAAAGCATTAACATTGTTTCATTAATAATTTGAATGCAAAAATAAAGCAAAAGAAATATGAAATCACCTACATGAATGTCTTATATTCTTGAGTTCCTGCTGTTTGTAAAATGGTTCTTAATTTAGAAAGAAAAGACTTAGATTATCAAAGTAGTACTCACGAAAAAATGATGTTAACTTTTCTTTGAAAGTTTCTGAAATGTACATATTTAAAGACAATTTAAAGACAATAAGACCAGAAAATATTTTCAATCAGTTTGTATTCCTATGCCTGATGTAATCTAAATGCAAATACTATAATTTTGCAACTAATGCTATAACGAAACTATTGTTCTTCTTTATTTTTATCATAATAGAACATTACTATATATTACTATATATTATTTTGTGAATGACAACATTTTTGAGACTTATGTACCACATAAAAAGTAAATGAAATGTGAATATAAATATAAAAAGTGAAGAAATGAATCAGAAGATACTAAACAATGACTAAACGAATAGATAGTTCTAAAATAGACATGGAGATATAAAGTGTAGCATAAGGAAAATAGTTAATAATGTAATAAATATGTAAGGGGGATTAAGTTGGGGTGATCACTTTGAGTTATATAGATCTCTAATCACTATGCTGTACAACTAAAACATATATTATTGTATGACAACTATAATTGAAAAAAATTCATTGAATTGTATAATATAAATATGGCAGCTAATTATTATTTTCAATGAAGCTGGAAAAAAAATTACAACACACAGAAAGGGAAAAAAAAATTAAACCACTGACAACAGAAAAAGCAATAAATTATGGCCCTTATCATGAAAGCATTAGGAATGATATTTAGAACGCAAAAATATTCCTATGATATTTTCACTGCCTTAGGAAAAAATTCAGACACATATCTCCTCATATTCACATAAATAAGTAAATAGAATAAATTTCTGGAAGCATTATACAAATAATGTGCTTGTACTCAGGTGGTAAGAATCTTTTTTTAAGTGTGCTTTTCTTTCTGTTTTTATAGTCCAAATTTAATGCATTATTGTTACAAATTTTATATAATAATAAGCTCCCTCTAGTAAAAACATGTATGACTGTAAAATAAATATTTTCATAATATTCTGTTGTCTAAAAGGAGCTTAGACTGTTTGGCTACCAGAGATGCTCAAGCACCAGACTGCTCAGTGAAAAAAGACCACCAGTATCAGCCAAAGTGTTTAATTGACCTGCAGCTGAAAGGCTGGGTTAAAAAATACCCAAATAACATGATTCTTAATCATTTAATAGTAATGTCGTTGTAACAATTAATATTATCAGTTTAACATTTACTAAAGCAATATGTACACTAAATATATTAGCTCATTTAATACTCATGATTTCATGAAATAAATACCATTAGGATTCCTATTTACAGATAAGAAAACTGATATCTAAACTTTAAATATATTTAAATCAACAATTATCAAACCCAATTAATATAATATAATAAATAATGATGATAATGACTGTAAAAAAAGCTTCCATTTACTAATCATCTGCTATATTCTACACTTTGTCCTAAGTATTTTAGATATGATTTCAAAAAAAGTCTTTAACTGAGGCTTAGAGAGTTCAATTAACTTACCCAAGGTCACACAGCTAGTAAGGGAAGGTGCCCAGATTCAGAGACCTATCATGCTTTAAAATACACACTCTTAACCCCTGCGCTTTATAGACATGACATTGAAGGTCCCGAATCAGAACATTCTGCCAAGTTCTTGTCTGTAACATAACCTGAAGTATTTTATAAGATAGATCTGATTTTTGTCATGCTTTGGGTTCTGGTTCAGTGAATCTTGCTCACTTGCTTGTTTTGACCCATTCCTATGTAGGCCATGGCAACCCTCTGACTTGTCAAAGAGGGAGTTTCTCTAAGCTTCCAGTCTACCAACTAATTTGTCTTATGTGCACTTTCAGAAGGAGCCCATGTCTCTGATTTCTAATCAGCCTGCTCCAGGCCTCCTGCACGTCCACTGTATACTTTAGCTTTCTCTGGACATGAAGACTATTTTTCATTTTTCTTTTTTGTTATTGTTGTATGAACATTTAACATGATATCTGCCCTTAAATTTTTAAGTGTACAATAGAGTATTGTTAACTATAGAGACAATGTTGTACAGCAAATCTCTAGATCTTGCATAACTGAAACTATATCCATTAAATAGAAACTCCCCATTTCCTCCTCACCCCAGCTCCTAGCAACTGCCATTCTACTCTGCTATTTTAGATACCTCATATGTACTAGTCAAGGTTCTCCAGAGAAACAAAGCCTATTGGAGATATATAGAGAGATCGATAAATTAAAAATAGATGGATAGATAGATTTGTTATAGGAATTGGCTCATGCATTTATGGAGATCGAGAAGTACATAATTTACCATCTGCAAGCTATAGAACCAGGAAAGTCAGTGGAATAAACCAGTCTAATTTCAAAGGCCTGAGAACCAGAGGGCTGCTAATATAAGTCCTAGAGTCTAAACACCCAAGAACTAGGAGCTCCTATGTTCAAGGGCAGGAAAAAATGCACATTGCCACTCAAGAAGAGTGAAGTCACTCTTTCTTCACCTTTTTGTTCCAGTCAGGTCTTCAAGGGATTGGTTGATGTCTGCCTATATTGATGAGGGCAGATTTCTCAGCTTACTGATTCAAATGTTAACCTCTTCCAGAAACAACCTCACAGACAAATCCAGAAATAATGTTTTACCAGGTACCTTGGTATTTATTAGCCCAGGTAAGTTGACACATAAAATAACTACTGCATCATGTAAATAGTGTCATGTAGTACTTGTCTTTCTGCGACTGGCTTATTTCATTTAGCATGATGTCTTCCAGGTTCATCCATGCTGTTGCATATTGAAGAATATGCATGCATTTTTCTTATACATTCATCCATTAATGGATATTTAGGTTGTTCTATATCATGACTATTATAGATAATGCTGCAATGAACATGGGAGTACAAATCTCTCTTCAAGATCCTGCTTTCAACTCTTTTGGATAAATACCCAGAAGTAGGATTGCTGGATCTTATGGTAGTTCTTTTTCTAATATTTTGAAGAACATCCATACTATTTTCTATAGTGACAGCACCATTTTTGCATTTCCACCAACAATATAAAGAGTTTCAATTTCTCCACATTATCTCCAAGACTTGTTAACATTTTTTATAATGGCCATTCTAACAGATATAAGTTGATATCTCATTGTTGTTTTGATTTGCATTTCCATCATGATTAGTTGTGTTGGGAATTTTTAAAATATATCTGTTGGCCATTTGTATGCCTTCTCTGAAAAAATGTCTATTCCAGTTTGCTCATTTTTAATCAGATGATGATGATATGATGACGATGCTGCTGCTGCTGCTGCTGCTACTGATGATTGCTATTGAGCTGTAGACATTTCTTACACATTTTGGATGTTAACCCCTTATTAACTATATGGTTTGCAAGTATTTTCTCTCATTCCATAGGTTGACTTTCACTCTATAGATTTTTCTTTGGTGTGCAGAAGCTTTTTAGTTTGATATAATCCCATTTGTTTGTTTTTGCTTTTGTCGCCTATGCTTCTGGTATCATATCCAAGAAATCATTAGCAACACCAATGTCAAAAAAGTAAGCTCTTCACTTTTTCATCTGCTGCTTAGTTTTCAAAATAATGCCTCTCTCTTTCCTGTTAATATTCCTTTTTTGTTAAAGGAGAAAGTGGCAGTAAACATGTGTATTCAATCTGTCCTGTTCTGCTAAAAGTCCTAATGTTTGTTTTGAATTTCATATATATCTGAGATTCACAGAAAATCAAACTATTGCACTTCAGTTGCTTGATGTTAGCAATAATAATAATAATTTTAAAAAGTTATTATTGTTGAGCACTACTATGAGCCAGGTACTATCTTAAAAACTTTGTGTTCATTATCTTATTTAATTCCCAAAACAGCCCTAAGATATTGGTACAATTATTATCTCCAACACAGATAAATGAACTAGGTCTTAAAGGTTAGACATTTTCTACTACCAGAAATCTTTTTTACTGTGGAATTTTCCACAATAAGCAAAATGAAGATTGAAATCCAGGAATTTTTATTCAGAGCCAATCTTTACCCACAATAATATAATGTTTTAATCATAGCTTAAAGAGATATACATAGATCACTAATAACATTAGTAGAATTGTTTTCTCTGATAATCTATACTGTATATTTTTTTAACAGAGGCGATCTAGAGGTAAAATTAGAAGGCCATAAATTATATCCTAAGTAACAATGGTTTCCCCCATTATATATCCCTACATTTTCAGTGTAATCTAGAGGAGGCAGTAAACATGTCTTCTTCCCCAGAGTCCTCATTCTTTCTGTAAAGAACTAGAAAATTACTCATTCTGAGGCAAAATGACTTTTAACCTTCCCAAGGTATTATACTTTAACTAGAACTACAATGTATCAAACTAAATAATGGTGGTAGATAGATAACCAGATGGCCACAATACTTTACTCCTCCTTGTATTCAAGTCTTTGCAATGTGAGTTTGTAGCTTTTCCAACCAAGAGGTAGAGTCTATTTTCCTACAGCTCAACTTTTGACAGGACTTGTGACTCACTGCAGCCCATAGATGTTCTGGAATTTATGTTAGCCAGTTTCAGCCCCTGCAGGCATCCTCTCTAAAACTTGGACCCCTGCTTCTATCTGCCTCACCTAGTAGAGGGTGAGAGCCCATGGAGAGCAGTTCTCCCAGCCAAGGCCCAGGCCTGGGAGAAAGTCCAGCCAAGAGCAAAAGAGCAGCCTACTAGACCCATATGTGATCGCTAAATTGTGAGAGAGCCCAGCTGATTCCACCAACATATATAATTGATAAATAAGTGATTGTTGTTTTGAGCCATTAACTTTTGAAGTGGCTTATAATACAGCATTATTATGGTATTGATTAACTGATGCAAGGGTTAAAGTGGTATCTCTAAAATTTCAAGTACTGCTGTCAATATGGCTTAGTCACTAGATTAGGAGAAAAAAAAAAAAGCTTGAGGCTAATTTGCTCCCCTCACTAAAGAAATTTTGAGCCTTCCCTTCTATTGTGCCAATACCAGTGTGGCTTGACATTCAGCTGGGGAAAGAAAGGCATTTGTGACACTTCCACAAAGAGAATCCACTCTCTCTAATATTTGGAATCTACTGTTGAGGTCCTTCCTTTAACAAGCAATATCAAATATTCATATTCACTATATATTTAAAGATTTCAATTTAAAATATAGTGTTTGTCCAGAGCTCAACTAGGATATTTCAAGAAATACATTAATGTACACATTTACTTCCTTTTGTTATTTTAGTCAACAGAAAGACTTCTTATAACAGAGATTATTAATTTTCTTCCAATATTCATTGTCTCTTCTTTTATCAGAGACTCTTTATTTTACCAGAAACACAACCATCCAAGATAAAAACATCTCTTCATCTCCATTGGAGCCAAGTCTGGCCATATAAGGGTGTACAGGCCATCAGTATGTGAGAAGAAGGAAAGTGTGCTACTCTTCCATGCTTCAGTCCTCATTCTGCTGGCCAGACTGAGGATTTGAGACTGAGCCATCTTAATCAGTAATGATCACGGTGACAAGAGCAACAGCCCAGAAATGTGAAGCAACAAGATAAAAAGAATGACAGTCCACGGATAACGTTGGGGTGTGGAACCTGGTTATCAGTACTAGGCTTTCTACCTCTAGGCCACTAGGTAAAAGGAAATAAAGATTTTACTTATTTGGAAGAAAGTCTACCTTGAGTTTCTATTTTTTGCAGATGAACATATATCTTAATACTCTTGTTATTATCTCAGCTTCTCACAGAAATTCCTTCATTGAATTATTTAATATTATTTACTCCATACATTTCTTTCCAATGCTCATTCATGTAAATAGTGCTTCTCCAAACTTTTGAAAAACGATGAGCAAAGATATTATATGATTTATTTCTCAACATCCCTTCCACAAGAATATTTGTGTCATATTCTTACTTGAAATTTTAGGAAAAAATATTTTTAAATTACTTTATATTTTTAATAAAAATTAATAGCTCTGTTACAGATTAAGTTTTACTTGCACTACCAGAAAACTAAAGGCAATTATAGTGTTTAACTATTATAATCTGTTTTATTCTAGTCATTAAAATTTCTAATTTTTTCATTTTTACTTTATTTAAATCTATATTAAATGTTTTATCTTGTACTTTGATTTTATCAATAAGATATCACAAATCCTTTGGGAAATAAATAGGGAAACATATTTAATAGCTAAATAAATTAGTGCTAATTAGTTTACTACAGACTATAATTTCTACAAAAACTCAGAGGTATGAGAAATTAAATAATCAGCAAACTTGCCAATATATGTCCAGAGAGCATTCTTCCTAAGTGGTATTCGATGGGAGGAAATGTTTTTTCATTAGAATTCTTGGAAAACATTATATTAATATTCATTTTTGAAGATTCAAAATATACATTGATATAAAAAATATTCTGAGAAATTTTTCAGATGGGATCTTATTTAATAAAGTATTTTCCTTTTTGTCTATAATGTCTTATTATCATCTCCCACAAGTCATGTTTCTGTGAACCCATCTGGGAACAGGTTGAGATAAGAAAGTTTTCATTAAAAAGATCAAATTTAAACCTGGATATTAAAGGATGAGTATAATTTACATGTGGGATAGAGTCAGGAGAGGGTTGTCCAGGCAAGAGAAAAATGACAAACATCCTTTGGTAGCTTGGTTGTCCAGGCAAGAGAAAAATGACAAACATCCTTAGGAAACTTGGTATGCATAGTGAACCATATAGTCCTAGTGCTTAGAGACTGAGCTGCTATGCAATAGAAACCTAAATGATAATCTTATAAACCCTGAGAATACAATAATGAAAGGTAGGAATATAGAAGCATTGTACATACATGTAACAAAAATGCAGCCAGAATGACTGATGCTGAAAGGCAGGTTTAGTAAAAAAGGAAGTCTAAATGTTGGAGGGCCACTAAGTCAGAGAGACAGTGTTGCCAGTGAAGACTAGAGAAATTAAGACAATGACTAGGAAAAGATAATTCTTGAAGAAATATTTTTTAAAGTTTAGTATTTGTTTAAATAGTGGCATTTTCTTCCTATTACAAAGTCTGGAATTTCTTATGTACAACTGTATATTATAAAATATTCTGTATGTTATGGATTACATATTTGTGTCCTCTTAAAATTCATACGTTGAAACTACAATCCCCAGCATGATGGTACTAGGAGAGGGGGCATTTCAGATATAACTAGATCATGGGATTATACCCTTATAAGAGACATGAGAGTTTGTTTTTTCTCTGCTCTCTGTCACATGAGGATACAATAAGACAGTTATCTGCAAACCTGGAAGAGAATCTTAACCAAAAACCAAATCTGCCAACACCTTGACTTTGGACTTCCCAGCCCCTAGAACTGTGAGAGATAAATATCTGTTATTTAAGCCATCCAGTCTAGAGTAATTTGTTATAGCTGCTCAAACTAAGATACTATGATTAGGTAAAACTAATATGTTTTAAATGTAATATACACTAAATTATAATGGAATATCTTGCTCAATAAAGGTAATCAGCTCTAGTGCATATCATGGTTAAAAATGGCTATGGATGAGTAGGAATCGTTAATTGCTTTATAAAGCCATAATCTTCTCAGATGTAAAATTATAAATCCTCAGTGATGGATGGATTTTTAATAGGGCCAAAGCAGCTGAAATACATATAAAGAAAAAAAAAGAGGCTTACTCAAGATGGAGATAAAGACACACATCATTGATGAGGTGTTTGTCACCATTCTATACACCATTCTTCTTTATAAGCGTATCTCTGTCAGGACTCAGCAGTGGGAAAAGATGACTTCTTTTTACCCAAAGTTCTTTGGTCAGGTGACTAGCATATAGTTATGTTTCCCTTCCATATTTTTCCATCAAATTATATAAATTAAGCTTTGATAAATCACCTTCCTTAAGATATTAATTAAAGAAAAGGTGTTATTGTTTAGTAACAGCTAAATGTCTATCCTTCTGGACAGAGTAACATTTTCATAAGGGCCTAGAATATCTCCTAATTGAATGAGAGATGATGGAATTCTAGGCCTTTTGGAAAAGATTCAACAGACATCAGAGAGCAGAGGGCCTTTCCATATCTTTAAAGGCCAATCAGATGGGCAGTTGCATCTTTGGACTTTTTTCACACAGACAACTGCTCATTCCTTTCTATTCAGCAAACAACCAAAGAGAATAGTGGGAACCAACTTTCCACCTCACCTTGTCTGTTCAATAGAAATAGATGACCATTGTTGATTAATATCAACAGAATGGCTATCTCTATCAGTGATATCTTTAAATCCGACCTCCATGAGCCAGCCCAAGAAAATTCGATTCAACAAGCATGCATTTAACACTTGCTGGGAGCAAGGCAATGGACTAGATGGGATAGGAGTGCAAATACGAGAAGTCAAAAGACTATCTTCAAGGTACCAGTATAAATAAATGAGGTCTGCAGATCACTGCACCTTGTACATACTTCTTTTATTGCAGGTCAGCATGTGGACCAAGAACAAAAACCTATAAGTCCAACTGCCTTGGTTCCAGTCTTGAAGACATGCTCTGCAGCTTCCTAGTTTTTACCAAATTATCTGTGCTTCAGTTATCTCCTCTGTCAAATATGAATAGAAAATAATACATTAATCATAGGTGGTTATGATAACTAAATGAGTTAGTACATGAACAATATTTAGAACAATGCCTGGCACATAGAAGTGACATATAAGTGTTTGCTAATATTATTGTTGCTGTTGTTGTTATTGATATTGAAAATAGCAGATGGTTTATTTTTTGCAGCTAGCGATTTAAGTATTTGCCCTCTTCATCATTTTTAAAAATTTATTTGTTTAAATTAGTTTCAAGCACACGGTACATTGGTTAGACACCTATATAGTTCATAAAATGATCCCCACAATTACTCCCTCTCTCCCCCGGCCCTCCACCTAGCCATCATATTAATGCTAACTGCATTCTCTATGCCATGCTCCCAATCCCTGTGACCAATTATCAACTACTAATTTGTATTTCTTTAACCCTTCATCCCATTCTCCCAACGCCCCCAACTCCTCTCCCATCTCTCTGTCACCAAATTGTCCACTATATTTGTGAGTCTGTTTTTGATTACCATTTTTATTCCTGTTTTTGATACTTGTTTTTTCTTCTTAAAGAAATCCCTCCAACATTTCCTGTAATACTGGCTTGGTGGTGATAAATTCCTTTAGCTTATTTTTGTCTGGGAAGCTCTTTATCTGCCCTTCAACTCTAAATGATGGCTTTGGTGGATAAAGTATCCTTGATTGTAGATCCTGGGTCTTCATTCTGTCGAAAATTTTTTGCCAACCCTTTCTGTACTGCATAGTTTTTTTTTTTTTTTGAGAAATCAGCTGCCAGTCTTATGAGTATTCCCTTATAAGTAACTATCTGGTTTTCTCTTGCTGCTTTTAATATTCTTTCTTTGTATTTAGCCTTTGGCATTTTAATTATGATGTGTCTTGGTGTGGGCCTCTTTGAATCCCTGTTTTTTGGAATTCTCTGAGCTTCCTGGGGTTTTATGTCCATTTCCTTTACCAAGTTAGGAAAGTTTTCCATCATTATTTCTTCAAACAGCTGTTCAACATCTTGATTTTCTTCAGTTATGCCGATCAGACGGATAATTTAATAGTGTCCTATATGCTCCTTAAATTATTTTTATAGTCTTGACATCTTCTCTCTTGCCATTCTGATTGCATGTCCTTGGATTTCCCATCCTCTAGATAGGGCATTTGATCATTTTCTTTATTCGCTTTGTTTATTCCTTTGTTTATTCTATTTAATACACTTCTTATCTCAGATTATGTGTTCTTAATTACAAACTGGTTCCTTTTTATAATTTCTATTTCCATTTTTATGATTTTTATCTCTTTGTTGAAGTTCTCACTGAATTCATCTACACTTCCCCTAAGTTAATTGAGCATCTTTATAACCAGTGTTTTGAACTCGGCATCTATTAGATTACTAGACTCCATTATTTCTGGATCTCTGTTCTGTTCTCTCCTATGGTTTATGCTTCTTTGTCTTCCCATTTTTGCTGCCTTTCTGTGTCTGTTTCTATGTACTAAGCAAAGCTCTTACATCTTTTGGTCTTATTAGTATGGATTTGTGAAGTAGGTATCCAGTGGCACAGCTGCAGGCCAAATTTAGCCCAAGCCTGTGCCCTTCCAGGGCCACCAGTTAAGACTGAGCAAGCAATCCACAGATGCTATGCTTATAGTTACCTCAAAGGGCCACACCAGAAACCGAGGCCAGCTGCCTCCAGTGTGAGTCTAGGCGCTGCTCAGCAATGGGCACCTGACTTGCTGAGGATATACCTGGATGTGGCTTGGGTGGGGTCGCAAGTTGGGGGAGGTGAGGTTTCAGGGAATGTTCTGGGCAGAGTGACCTCTGTTATCCAGTTTGATGATGTGGCTACAGTGGTGCTGTGTCCACGCACTGGGCTAGCGGGAGGTCTCACAGGGAACAATGGATACCACCAGCACTTCTGTACAGAGCTAGTCTCCCCTTGGCCCTCACTCTGACAATGTCTCCCTGTAAGTCCCTGGTGCCCCCTGCGCACAGCCTAATCAGCACTGGTGCTCAGAGTGAGCAGGTCCATCACCGAGATAATCCGCTTGCAGACTCAGCCCCTTTAAGAGGCACCTGCCGCTGCCGCTGCCGCTGCTGCAGCCTCTGTCTCACTCAGCTGCTGGGCAGCCCTGCATCCTCGCTCCTACCTTCTGCCGTTAAAGGGTGATTTATCGGATTTCTTCTTAGTTGTATGGCTTATTCATCAAAATCCCAGGTGATTTTTTCTTGCTGCTGCCCCTTGTTTCCGTCACAACTGTAATTTGATCACCAGAGGGATAAACAGAACCTCTATCATCTAACCATTTTTTTTCTTTCCCCTTTTCATAATTTTTTAAGTTCCTTAAAGACAGGATAGTGATTATCTGCAACCTATCACAATGTGTGGCACATACTAAGTGCTCAATATATGTTTATTGAAAGAAGAATGAGGAATGGAATTTACAGAGTGCTGTGGCAGCTGAGAATAGGGACAGATTATCTTGAGATGATTGGGATAAAATAAGTCTTTTTGATCAAACTCACCTGGCCTATACATCACTTCTAGGTTTAATTTAGAAGAGACTGAATAAGTGGTTAGAAAAAAGTGGAAAACAGGATTAATTTGGGGTTCCTAATGCCTGGCAAAATTCTTCAATAAGTATTTTCTGACTGAATTAGTAAGTAGAGAAATAATCAGTGAACAAATTTGAAAACGGAATTCAAAAGTACATGTCTTCGATATCTGTTAGCAGTATGGCAAATGAAATATTCTAAACACTCTACGTGAAAAAAAAAACACTTAAAATTCAATGTAAATTATGAAAGATATGCTCCTAAATGCATAACTAAGTTTACAAGAGAGTCAGGAAAAACTTCAGAGGTCTCCATCTAATAGAGTAGGAACACAAACCCAGACTAGAAACCATGACCTGATACCAACTGCATTCCTGAGGTGCACTGCTGTTTCCAGGGACCCTGGGTTTTAATACCTTCAGGGAAACTGGGATATCTGGTGGGCATAAGGAGCAATGTGTGAATCAAGAACTCTGAATAAAGCAGGGAACTGTGTAGGGCCATAACCTTTGTAAAAGGGAGAATTCAAAAATGACAAAAAAAATCTTCTCCCACAGAAGGAGATGGGAAGAAATATTGTTTGATGCAGCACTTCTTGTGAAAGGGCAATATTTTTTTCTTGACCAGCCAGCCCTCATACTGCACTGGGGTAAAATGTGTACTGCTGCATTGTACAAAAAAAAAAAAATCTCAGAATGGGAAATTGCATATGTTTAAGGTGGTTCTTTATTGAAGAGAAGACATCGTTTATATAGTCTCGTCAGGTAGCCTGAAATGAATTATAAAGAAGCATCAGACAAACCCAATCAAGGGAACGTTCAACAAGTAAGTGGCCTGTACTGTTCAAAAATATCAATGAAATAAAACTGTTCAGAGTTAAAGAATAAAGAGACATGAAAATGAATGCAAAATTAGAAAAATTTTCTTGAAGAAAAGAATGTTATTGGAACTACTGGCAAAGTGAATATGGACTCTATTTTAGATATTAAATGTATTAATTATAAATTTTCTGCATTTGGTAACAGCCTATAAAATTTTCTTGTTCTTGGGAAAACATGCTGAAATATTTAAGGAATATAATGAGTGTAATCTACCTCAAATGGTTCAGAAA